>NC_138768.1:892878563-893165270 GCF_965119305.1 Pelophylax lessonae | reverse complement strand
ACTAGAGGATGATGGAAGAGAGATTATAGAGCTGTACTGGAGGATGATGGAAGAGAGATCACAGAGCTGTAGTGGAAGATGATGGAAGAAAGATCAGAGAGCTATACTGGAGGATGATGGAAGAGAGATCACAGAGTTGTACTGGAGAATTATGGGGGAGAGATCACAGAGCTGTACTGGAGGGTGATGGAAGAGAGATCACAGAGCTGTACTGGAGGATGATGGGAGAGAGATCACAGAGCTGTCCTGCAGGATGATAGAAGAGAGAACACAGAGCTGTACTGGAGGATGATGGAAGAGATATCACAGAGCTGTACTGGAGGGTGATGGAAGAGAGATCACCGAGCTGTACTGGAGGATGATGGAAGAGAGATCACAGAGCTGTACTGGAGGATGATGGAAGAGAGATTACAGAGCTGTACTGGAGGGTGATGGAAGAGAGATCACAGAGCTGTACTGGAGGATGATGGAAGAGAGAACTCAGAGCTGTACTGGAGGGTGCAGGAAAAGTGATCACAGAGCTGTATTGGAGGATGATGTAAGAGAGATCACAGTGTTGTACTGGAGGATGATGGAAGAGAGAACACAGAGCTGTACTGGAAGATGATGGAAGAGAGATTGCAGGGCTGTACTGGAGAGTGCGGGAATTGTGATCACAGAGCTGTATTGGAGGATGATAGAAGAGAGATCACAGAGCTGTAATGGAGGGTGCAGGAAAAGTGATCACAGAGCTGTATTGGAGAATGATGTAAGAGAGATCACAGTGTTGTACTGGAGGATGAAGGAAGAGAGATTACAGAGCTGTACTGGAGGATGATGAAAGAGAGATCACAGAGCTGTACTGCAGGATGATGGAAGAGAGATCACAGAGCTGTACTGGAGGGTGATGGAAGAGAGATCACAGAGCTGTGTTGGAGAATGATGGAAGAGAGATCACAGAGTTGTACTGGAGGATGATGGAAGAGAGATCACAGAGCTGTGTTGGAGAACGATGGAAGAGAGATCACAGAGTTGTACTGGAGGATGATGGAAGAGAGATCACAGAGCTTTACTGGAGGATGATGAAAGAGAGATCACAGAGTTGTACTGGAGGATGATGGAAGAGAGATCACAGAGTTGTACTGGAAGATGATGGAAGAGACATCACAGAGCTGTACTGGAGGATGATGGAAAAGAGATCATAGAGCAGTACTGGGGGATGATGGAAGAGAGATCATAGAGCTGTACTGGAGGATGATGGAAGAGAGATCACAGAGCTGTACTGGAGGGTGATGGAAGAGAGATCACTAAGCTATAGTGGATGATGGAAGAGAGATCACAGAGCTGTACTGGAGGATGATGGAAGAGAGATCACAAAGCTGTACCGGAGGATGATGGAAGAGAGATCATACAGCAGTACTGGAGGATGATGGAAGAGAGATCACAGAGCTGTACTGGAGGATGATGGAAGAGAGATCATAGAGCTGTACTGGAGGATGATGGAAGAGAGATCACAGAGCTGTACTGGAGGATGATGGAAGGGAGATCACAGAGCTGTACTGGAGGATGATGGAAGAGAGATCACAGTGCTGTACTGGAGGATGATGGAAGCGAGATCACAGAGCTGTACTGGAGGATGATGGAAGAGAGATCACAGAGCTGTACTGGAGGATGATGGAAGAGAGATCACAGAGCTGTACTGGAGGATGATGGAAGAGAGATCACAGAGCTGTACTGGAGGATGATGGAAGAGAGATCACAGAGCTGTACTGGAGGATGATGGAAGAGAGATCACAGTGTTGGGTACCAGGGGAGGGTCATGCACTTTTCGTCTGGTGATGCAATGGCTGCCCCGATATACACGGCTTATACCAACTCATTGTGTTAACACAGATTTAAAGTGAATCTCCAGTCACAGTTTGTTTGGGTGGAGCAGGAAAAGGTTTTTATTGCTGACTGTATCCCTGCTGGGTGATTTCCCCCTCACATTCTTTCCAGGTGACACCAAATTAAAAATCAAAGTCTGATATGGTGTCACAATGACTGAAAGCTGACACAGACACCTTCCTTTCCACACTCCACCCAAGAAGCAAGAAAACTTTAGCTGGAGTTCCACTTTACATTTTTGTTTCAGAATGATGGAAACATAAAAAGGCTTTTAATAATGAAGCTCCTTACCTGGGGGAGGCGTGGTTGCTGAAAATAAGAGAAGAGAAGGCACAGAGTTAGGTTTTATCTTCCATTATATAATTATATATTAAACAGTTTAATCATATCTTTAACTGAGAACCAAGGGGACTCTGTCTGATTTGATGTGTGAGTGGTCTCTAAAAGAACATAATACAAAACCATAATTCAGTGAAAACATTGTATGTGTGATTCTTCGGATATAATACAACAACACATGGACAGGAAATAAGCAGAACATTCTCGTTGTGTCTGGAAACATCCTACAGTCATCTCACGTTGTATATATTGTGTAGTATGTGGTGATGGATATCAGTGTATATCACAGGGAGCAGCTCAGAGAGTTGGGGGTTAGCGCTTCTGCCCTCCAGCACTGGGGCCCTTGGTTCGAATCCCAACCAGGACACGATCTGCATGGAGTATTCATGTTCTCCCTGTGCTTGTGTGGGCTTCCTCCCAGATTCAAAAGACATTCTGGTAGGTAACTGGCTGCTGTATAAACTGGAAATAGCATGATGTGCTGGTGAGAGAAGTGCTTGAGATGATTAGCTACTTAAGGGTAGAAACCGACATGAGAGTGTAATATGAATGTTCTGTGTAAATCCCAATATTAGGTAAATATTGCAGGGTGATGGACGAGAGATCATAGAGCTGTACTGGAGGATGATGGAAGAGAGACCACAGAGCTGTACTGGAGGATAATGGAAGAGAGATCACAGAGCTGTACTGGAGGATGATGGAAGAGAGATCACAGAGTTGTACTGGAAGATGATGGAAGAGAGATCACAGAGCTGTACTGGAGGATGATGGAAGAGAGATCACAGAGTTGTATTAGAGTATTATGGAAGAGAGATCACAGAGCTATACTGGAGGGTGATGGAAGAGAGATCACAGAGCTGTACTGGAGGATGATAGAAGAGAGATCACAGAGCTTTACTGGAGGATGATGGAAGAGAGATCACAGAGCTGTACTGGAGGATGATGGAAGAGACATCATAGAGCTGTACTGGAGGATGATGGAAGAGAGATCACAGAGCTGTACTGGAGGATGATGGAAGAGAGATCATAGAGCTGTACTGGAGGATGATGGAAGAGAGATCACAGAGCTGTACTGGAGGATGATGGAAGAGACATCACAGGGCTGTACTGGAGGATGATGGAAGAGAGATCACAGAGCTCTACTGGAGGATGATGAAAAAGAGATCACAGAGCTGTACTGGAGGATGATGGAAGAGAGAACACAGAGCTGTACTGGAGGATGATTGAAGAGAGATCACAGGGCTGTACTGGAGGATGATGGAAGAGAGATCACAGAGTTGTATTAGAGTATTATGGAAGAGAGATCGCAGAGTTTTACTGGAGGATTATGGAAGAGAGATCACAGAGCTGTACTGGAGGATGATTAAAGAGAGATCACAGAGCTGTACTGGAGGATGATGGAAGAGAGAACACAGAGCTGTACTGGAGGATGATGGAAGAGAGATCACAGAGCTGTACTGGAGGATGATGGAAGAGAGATCACAGAGCTGTACTGGAGGATGATGGAAGAGAGATCACAGAGCTGTACTGGAGGATGATGGAAGAGAGATCACAGAGTTGTATTAGAGTATTATGGAAGAGAGATCGCAGAGTTTTACTGGAGGATTATGGAAGAGAGATCACAGAGCTGTACTGGAGGATCATGGAAGAGAGATCACAGAGCTGTACTGGAGGATGATGGAAGAGAGATCACAGAGCTGTACTGGAGGATGATGGAAGAGAGAACACAGAGCTGTACTGGAGGATGATGGAAGAGAGATCACAGAGCTGTACTGGAGGATGATGGAAGAGAGATCACAGAGCTGTACTGGAGGATGAAGGAAGAAAGATCACAGAGCTATACTGAAGGATGATGGAAGAGAGATCACAGAGCTGTACTGGAGGATGAAGGAAGAAAGATCACAGAGCTATACTGAAGGATGATGGAAGAGAGATCACAGAGTTGTACTGGAGGATTATGGAAGAGAGATCACAGAGCTGTACTAGAGGGTGATGGAAGAGAGATTACAGAGCTGTACTGGAGCATGATGGGAGAGAGATCACAGAGCTGTACTGCTGGATGATGGAAGAGAGAACACAGAGCTGTACTGGAGGATGATGGAAGAGAGATCACAGTGCTGTACTGGTGGGTGATGGAAGAGAGATCACAGAGCTGTGTTGGAGGATGATGGAAGAGAGATCACAGAGTTGTACTGGAGAATGATGGAAAAGAGATCACAGAGCTGTACCGGAGGATGATGAAAGAGAGATCACAGAGCTGTATTGGAGGATGATGGAAGAGAGATCATAGAGCTGTATTAGAGTATTATGGAAGAGAAATCGCAGGGCTGTACTGGAGGATGATGAAAGAGAGATCGCAGGGCTGTACTGGAGGATGATGGAAAAGAGATCACAGAGCTGTACTGGAGGATGATGGAAGAGAGAACACAGAGCTGTACTGGAGGATGATGGAAGAGAGAACACAGAGCTGTACTGGAGGATGATTGAAGAGAGATCACAGGGCTGTACTGGAGGATGATGGAAGAGATATCACAGATCTATACTGGAGGGTGATGGAAGAGAGATAACAGAGCTGTACTGGAGGATGATGGAAGAGAGATCACAGAGCTATACTGGAGGATTATGGAAGCGAGATCACAGCGATGTACTGGAGAATGTTGGTTTAGAGTTCACAGAGCTGTACTGCAGGATGATGGAAGAGAGAACACAGAGCTGTACTGGAGGATGATGGAATAGAGAACACAGAGCTGTACTGGAGGATGATGGAAGAGAGATCGCAGGGCTGTACTGGAGTGTGTGGGAAAAGTGATCAAAGAGCTGTACTGGAGGGTGCGGAAAAAGTGATCACATAGATGTACTGGACGGAGCGGGAAAAAAAATCACAGAGCTGTAAAGGAGGATGATGGAAGAGAGATCACAGAGCTCTTCTGGAGGATGATGGAAGAGAGATCACAGAGCTGTACTGGAGGATGAAGGAAGAGAGATCACAGAGCTGTACTGGAGGATGATGGAAGAGAGATCACAGAGCTGTACTGGAGGATGATGGAAGGGAGATCACAGAGCTGTACTGGAGGATGATGGAAGAGACATAACAGAGCTCTACTGGAGGATGATGGAAGAGAGATCGCAGGGCTGTACTGGAGTGTGTGGGAAAAGTGATCACAGAGCTGTACTGGAGGATGAAGGAAGAGAGATAACAGTGTTGTACTGGAGGATGATGAAAGAGAGATCACAGAGCTGTACGATGACGGAAGAGAGATCATAGAGCTGTACTGGAGGATGATGAAAAATAGATCACAGAGTTGTATTAGAGTATGATGGAAGAGAGATTGCAGGGCTGTACTGGAGGATGATGGAAGAGAGATTTCAGGGCTCTACTGGAGTGTGTGGGAAAAGTGATCACAGAGCTGTACTGGAGGGTGCGGGAAGAAAGATCACAGAGCTGTAATGGAGGATGATGGAAGAGCGATCACAGAGCTGCACTGGAGGATAATTGAAGAGAGATCATAGAGCTCTTCTGGAGTATGATGGAAGAGAGAACACAGGGCTGTACTGGAGGATGATGGAAGAGAGAACACAGAGCTGTACTGGAGGATGATGGAAGAGAGATCACAGAGCTGTACTGGAGGATGATGGAAGAGAGATCACAAACCTGTACTGGAGGATGATGGAGGGGAGATCACAGAGCTGTACTGGAGGATGATGGAAGAGACATAACAGAGCTGTACTGGAGGATGATGAAAGAGAGATCAAAGAGCAGTACTGGAGGATGATGGAAGAGAGATCACAGAGCTGTACTGGAGGGTGATGGAAGAGAGATCACAGAGCTGTGTTGGAGGATGATGGAAGAGAGATCACAGAGTTGTACTGGAGGATGATGGGAGAGAGATCACAGAGCTGTACTGGAGGATGATAGAAGAGAGATCACAGTGCTGTACTGGAGGATGAAGGAAGTGAGATCACAGAGCTGTACTGGAGGATGATGAAAAAGAGATCACAGAGCTGTACTGGAGGATGATGAAAGAGAGATCACAGAGCTGTGTTGGAGGATGATGGAAGCGAGATCACAGAGCTGTACTGGAAGATGATGGAAGAAAGATCACAGAGCTGTACTGGAGGATGATGGAAGAGAGATCACAGTGTTGTACTGGAGGATGATGAAAGAGAGATCAAAGAGCTGCACTGAAAGGATGATGGAAAATAGATCACAGAGTTGTAATAGAGTATGATAGAAGAGAGATCGCAGGGCTGTACTGGAGGATGATGGAAGAAAGATCGCAGGGCTGTCCTGGAGGATGAGTGAAGAGAGAAAACAGAGCTGTACTGGAGGATGATGGAAGAGAGATCACAGAGCTGTACTGGAGGATGATGGAAGAGAGATTGCAGGGCTGTACTGGAGTGTGTGGGAAAAGTGATCAGAGAGCTGTACTGGAGGGTGCGGGAAGAAAGATCACAGAGCTATAATGGAGGATGATGGAAAAGCGATCACAGAGCTGCACTGGAGGATAATAGAAGAGAGATCATAGAGCTCTACTGGAGTATGATGGAAGAGAGATCACAGAGCAGTACTGGAGGATCATGGAAGAGAGATCACAGAGCTGTACTGGAGGATGATGGAAGAGAGATCACAGAGCTGTACTGGAGGATGATGGAAGAGAGATCACAGAGCTGTACTGGAGGATGATGGAAGAGAGATTGCAGGGCTGTACTGGAGGGTGTGGGATAAGTGATCACAGAGCTGTACTGGAGGGTGCGGGAAGAAAGATCACAGAGCTATAATGGAGGATGATGGAAGAGCGATCACAGAGCTGCACTGGAGGATAATAGAAGAGAGAACACAGAGCTGTACTGGAGGATCATGGAAGAGAGATCACAGAGCTGTACTGGAGGATGATGGAAGAGAGATCACAGAGCTGTACTGAAGGATGATGGAAGAGAGATCACAGAGCTGTACTGGAGGATGATGGAAGAGAGATCACAGAGCTGTACTGGAGGATGATGGAGAGAGATCCCAGAGCTGTACTGGAGGATGATGGAAGAGAGATCACAGGGCTGTACTGGAGGATGATGGAAGAGAGATCACAGGGCTGTACTGGAGGATGATGGAAGAGAGAACACAGAGCTGTACTGGAAGATGATGGAAGAGAGAACACAGAGCTGTACTGGAGGATGATGGAAGAGAGAACACCGAGCTGTACTGGAGGATTATGGAAGAGAGATCACAGAGCTGTACTAGAGGATGATGAGAGAGAGATCACAGAGCTGTACTGCAGGATGATGGAAGAGAGAACACAGAGCTGTACTGGAGGATGATGGAAGAGAGATCGCATGGCTGTACTGGAGTGTGTGGGAAAAGTGATCATAGAGATGTACTGGAGGGTGCAGGAAGAAAGATCCCAAAGCTGTACTGGAGGATGATGGAAGAGAGATCACAGTGTTGGGTACCAGGGGAGGGCCATGCACTTTTCGTCTGGTGATGCAATGGCTGCCCCCATATACACGGCTTATACCAACTCATTGTGTTAACACAGATTTAAAGTGTATCTCCAGTCACAGTTTGTTTGGGTGGAGCAGGAAAGGTTTTTATTGCTGACTGTATCCCTGCTGGGTGATTTCCCCCTCACATTCTTTCCAGGTGACACCAAATTAAAAATCAAAGTCTGATATGGTGTCACAATGACTGAAAGCTGACACAGACACCTTCCTTTCCACACTCCACCCAAGAAGCAAGAAAACTTTGGCTGGAGTTCTACTTTACATTTTTGTTACAGAATTATGGAAACATAAAAAGGCTTTTAATAATGAAGCTCCTTACCTGGGGGAGGCGTGGTTGCTGAAAATAAGAGAAGAGAAGGCACAGAGTTAGGTTGGATCTTCCGTTATATAATTATATATTAAACAGATTAATCATATCTTTAACTGAGAACCAAGGGGACTCTGTCTGATTTGATGTGTGAGCGGTCTCTAAAAGAACATAATACAAAACCATAATTCAGTGAGAACATTGTATGTGTGATTCTTCGGATACAATACAACACAAGGACAGGAAATAAGCAGAACATTCTCGTTGTGTAGGGAAACATACTACAGTCATCTCACATTGTATATATTGTGTAGTATGTGGTGATGGATATCAGTGTATATCACAGGGAGCAGCTCAGAGAGTTGGTGGTTAGCACTTCTGCCCTCCAGCACTGGGGTCCTTGGTTCGAATCCCAACCAGGACACGATCTGCATGGAGTTTACATGTTCTCCCTGTGCTTGTGTGGGCTTCCTCCCAGATTCAAAAGACATTCTGGTAGGTAACTGGCTGCTGTATAAACTGGAAATAGCATGATGTGCTGGTGAGAGAAGTGCTTGAGATGATTAGCTACTTAAGGGTAGAAACCGACATGAGAGTGCAATATGAATGTTCTGTGTAAATCCCAATATTAGGTAAATATTGCAGGGTGATGGACGAGAGATCATAGAGCTGTACTGGAGGATGATGGAAGAGAAATCACAGAGCTGTACTGAAGGATGATGGAAGAGAGATCACAGAGCTGTACTGGAAGGTGATGGAAGAGAGATCACAGCGCTGTACTGGAGGATGATGGAAGAGAGATCACAGAGCTGTACTGGAGGGTGATGGAAGAGAGATCACAGAGCTGTACTGGAGGATGATGGAAGAGAGATCACAGAGCTGTACTGGAGGGTGATGGAAGAGAGATCACAGAGCTGTACTGGAGGATGATGGAAGAGAGATCACAGAGCTGTACTGGAGGATGATGGAAGAGAGATCACAGAGCTGTACTGGAGGGTGATGGAAGAGAGATCACAGAGCTGTACTGGAGGATGATGAAAGAGAGATCAAAGAGATGTACTGGAGGATGATAAAAGAGAGATCACAGAGCTGTACTGTAGGATGATGGAAGAGAGATCACAGCGCTGTACTGGAGGATGATGGAAGAGAGATCACAGAGCTGTACTGGAGGGTGATGGAAGAGAGATCACAGAGCTGTACTGGAGGATGATGAAAGAGAGATCACAGAGCTGTACTGGAGGATGATGGAAGAGAGATCACAGAGCTTTTCTGGAGGATGATAGAAGAGACATCACAGAGCTGTACTGGAGGGTGATGGAAGAGAGATCACAGAGCTGTACTGGAGGATGATGGAAGAGAGATCACAGAGCTGTACTGGAGGGTGATGGAAGAGAGATCGCAGAGCTGTACTGGAGGGTGATGGAAGAGAGATCACAGAGCTGTACTGGAGGATTATGGAAGAGAGATCACAGAGCTGTACTGCAGGATGATGGAAGAGAGAACACAGAGCTGTACTGGAGGATGATGGAAGAGAGAACACAGAGCTGTACTGGAGGATGATGGAAGAGAGATCGCATGGCTATACTGGAGTGTGTGGGAAAAGTGATCATAGAGATGTACTGGAGGGTGCGGGAAGAAAGATCACAGAGCTGTACTGGAGGATGATGGAAGAGAGATCACAGTGTTGGGTACCAGGGGTGGGCCATGCACTTTTCGTCTGGTGATGCAATGGCTGCCCCGATATACACGGCTTATACCAACTCATTGTGTTAACACAGATTTAAAGTGTATCTCCAGTCACAGTTTGTTTGGATGGAGCAGGAAAAGGTTTTTATTGCTGACTGTATCCTTGCTGGGTGATTTCCCCCTCACATTCTTTCCAGGTGACACCAAATTAAAAATCAAAGTCTGATATGGTGTCACAATGACTGAAAGCTGACACAGACACCTTCCTTTCCACACTCTACCCAAGAAGCAAGAAAACTTTGGCTGGAGTTCTACTTTACATTTTTGTTACAGAATGATGAAAACATAAAAAGGCTTTTAATAATGAAGCTCCTTACCTGGGGGAGGCGTGGTTGCTGAAAATAAGAGAAGAGAAGGCACAGAGTTAGGTTGGATCTTCCGTTATATAATTATATATTAAACAGATTAATCATATCTTTAACTGAGAACCAAGGGGACTCTGTCTGATCTGATGTGTGAGTGGTCTCTAAAAGAACATAATACAAAACCATAATTCGGTGAGAACATTGTATGTGTGATTCTTCGGATACAATACAACACATGGACAGGAAATAAGCAGAATATTCTCATTGTGTCCGGAAACATCCTACAGTCATCTCACATTGTATATATTGTGTAGTATGTGGTGATGGATATCAGTGTATGTCACAGGGAGCAGCACAGAGTTGGTGGTTAGCGCTTCTGCCCTCCAGCACTGGGGTCCTTGGTTCGAATCCCAACCAGGACACGATCTGCATGGAGTTTTCATGTTCTCCCTGTGCTTGTGTGGGCTTCCTCCCAGATTCAAAAGATATTCTGGTAGGTAACTGGCTGCTGTATAAACTGGAAATAGCATGATGTGCTGGTGAGAGAAGTGCTTGAGATGATTAGCTACTTAAGGGTAGAAACCGACATGAGAGTGTAATATGAATGTTCTGTGTAAATCCCAATATTAGGTAAATATTGCAGGGTGATGGACGAGAGATCATAGAGCTGTACTGGAGGATGATGGAAGAGAAATCACAGAACTGTACTGAAGGATGATGGAAGAGAGATCACAGAGCTGTACTGGAAGGTGATGGAAGAGAGATCACAGCGCTATACTGGAGGATGATGGAAGAGAGATCACAGAGCTGTACTGGAGGATGATGGACGAGAGATCATAGAGCTGTAATGGAGGGTGATGGAAGAGAGATCACAGAGCTGTACTGAAGGATGATGGAAGAGAGATCACAGAGCTGTACGGGAGGATGATGGACGAGAGATCATAGAGCTGTAATGGAGGGTGATGGAAGAGAGATCACAGAGCTGTACTGAAGGATGATGGAAGAGAGATCACAGAGCTGTACTGGAGGATGATGGAAGAGAGATCACAGAGCTGTACTGGAGGGTGATGGAAGAGAGATCACAGAGCTGTACTGGAGGGTGATGGAAGAGAGATCACAGAGCTGTACTGAAGGATGATGGAAGAGAGATCACAGAGCTGTACTGGAGGATGATGGAAGAGAGATCACAGAGCTGTACTGGAGGGTGATGGAAGAGAGATCACAGAGCTGTACTGGAGGATGATGGAAGAGAGATCACAGAGCTAAACTGGAGGGTGATGGAAGAGAGATCACAGAGCTGTACTGGAGGATGATAGAAGAGAGATCACAGAGCTGTACTGGAGAGTGATGAAAGAGAGATCATCACAGAGCTGTACTGGAGGATGATGGAAGAGAGATCACAGAGCTGTACTGGAGGATGATGGAAGAGAGATCACAGAGCTGTACTGGAGGATGATGGAAGATATATCACAGAGCTGTACTGGAGGGTGATGGAAGAGAGATCACAGAGCTGTACTGGAGGATGATGGAAGAGAGATCACAGAGCTGTACTGGAGGATGATGGAAGAGAGAATACAGAGCTGTACTGGAGGGCGATGGAAGAGAGATCACAGAGCTGTACTAGAGGATAATGGAAGAGAGATCACAGAGCTGTACTGGAGGATGATAGAAGAGAGATCACAGAGCTGTACTGGAGGATGATGGAAGAGAGATCACAGAGCTGTACTGGAGGATGATGGAAGAGAGATCACAGAGCTGTACTGGAGGATGATGGAAGATATATCACAGAGCTGTACTGGAGGGTGATGGAAGCGAGATCACAGAGCTGTACTGGAGGATGATAGAAGAGAGATCACAGAGCTGTACTGGAGGATGATGGAAGAGAGATCACAGAGCTGTACTGGAGGATGATGGAGGAGAGATCACAGATCTGTACTGGAGGATTATGGAAGAGAGATCACAGAGCTGTACTGGAGGATGATGGAGGAGAGATCACAGAGCTGTACTGGAGGATGATGGAAAAGAGATCACAGATCTGTACTGGAAGATGATGGAAGAGAGATCACAGAGCTGTACTGGAGGATGATGGGAGAGAGATTACAGAGCTGTACTGCAGGATGATGGAAGAGAGATCACAGAGCTGTACTGGAGGATGATGGAAGAGAGATCACAGAGCTGTACTGGAGGATGATGGAAGAGAGATCACAGAGCTTTAGTGGAGGATGATGGAAAAGAGATCAAAGAGCTGTACTGGAGGATGATGGAAGAGAGAACACAGAGCTGTACTGGAGGATGATGGAAAAGAGATCACAGAGCTGTACTGGAGGATGATGGAAGAGAGATCACAGAGCTGTACTGGAGGATGATGGAAAAGAGATCACAGAGCTGTACTGGAGGATGATGGAAGAGAGAACACAGAGCTGTACTGGAGGATGATGGAAGAGAGAACACAGAGCTGTACTGGAGGATGATGGAAAAGAGATCACAGAGCTGTACTGGAGGATGATGGAAGAGAGAACACAGAGCTCTACAGGAGGATGATGGAAAAGAGATCACAGAGCTGTACTGGAGGATGATGGAAGAGAGAACACAGAGCTCTACAGGAGGATGATGGAAGAGAGATCACAGAGCTGTACTGGAGGATGATGGAAGAGAGATCACAGAGCTTTACTGCAGGCTGATGTAAAAGAGATCAAAGAGCTGTACTGGAGGATGATGGAAGAGAGAACACAGAGCTGTACTGGAGGATGATGGAAAAGAGATCACAGAGCTGTACTGGAGGATGATGGAAGAGAGATCACAGAGCTGTACTGGAGGATGATGGAAAAGAGATCACAGAGCTGTACTGGAGGATGATGGAAGAGAGAACACAGAGCTCTACAGGAGGATGATGGAAAAGAGATCACAGAGCTTTACTGGAGGATGATGGAAGAGAGATCACAGAGCTGTACTGGAGGATAATGGAAGAGAGATCACAGAGCTGTACTGGAAGATGATGGTGTGGCAAATACAGCCACTGTATATTGTCCTTCGTGTAGGCATTATGTTTATTGCATTTGTATACAATTAAGAACCAAGTGGGTGTAATGTAATGCTACAGCCTTCCTCTCCCACCCCCCCTCCTGTTTCTGCGTCTAATTGTGTTGGTTCAGGACACAGACAATGGTCTGGGCTGGAGACATCTCTCTGCAGGGGGTCTGTATTGAAAGACTGTCTGTTTCAAGGTACAAATATTCAGTCCCCCATGTGCTGTACAGCCCCTGGAATGTCTGTGGGGAAGCCCCTTGCATGGGGAATCCCATAAATACTGAAAGCATGTGAATAGAAGTTGTTTTTGACTCCCAGCCTATGTTTCGTCTAGTCTCTGGGAGGGAAGAATGGTATAACGCTACCTGGATTGTGCATGCTGTACCTGCCTATTTGGATTATTACCTGTGTTCCTGTCTACTAGCGGAGACCCTGTAGATTGAACTACCCCTCCTTTACAGATGGAAGAGAGATCACAGAGCTGTACTGGAGGATGATGGAAGAGAGATCACAGAGCTGTATTGGAGGATGATGGAAGAGAGATCACAGAGCTGTACTGGAGGATGAGTGAAGAGAGAACACAGAGCTGTACTGGAGGATGATGGAAGAGAGATCACAGAGATGTACTGGAGGATGATGGAAGAGAGATCACAGAGCTGTACTGGAGAATGATGGAAGAGAGATCACAGAGCTGTACTGGAGGATGATGGAAGAGAGATCACAGACCTGTCCTGGAGGATGATGGAAGAGAGATCACAGAGCTGTAATGGAGGATGATGGAAGATAGATTACAGAGCTGTACTGGGGGGTGATGGATTTGTTGTATAATCTGAGAATCATCTATATCAGTGGTGGTCAAAGTTCTTAAACTAGGGGGCCCTAATATCAGATAAGAAAACTGCTGCATTCTCCTTCAGAAGCAAAATAAAAATATTCCAGGGCAGAAAAAGAATCTCTAGAGTGTGATTGGGCAACACAAACATGGAGAACATACCTGTGGGGTGGTCATTTTAATTTGTGGACTCACCAAAGTCCTTTAACTACATTACTTATCACAAAAGGACATGGGATGAGCTCAGTGTTCAGACATTCATTCTAATGGAAATTACTTATGGCATTCAGCGCGGACGAATGTTACAGCTTCTGCCTGTCAATGGTTGCTAAGGAAGCAGCAGGTGCTTGCACCCAAACCCTTCCTTACAACCACTGACATCACTCGGCCATATAATTTGCATAGTCGAGTAACCCGAGCCTCATAAATACATGGGCAATGATCAGAGGGTTGACATCATTGCCTAAATATGGTCACATGGACTTATTGGAGGAAGGATATCACCACTATCTCCGTCATCTCCTTCATATTGCTGATGACAACCAGAGAGATCACAGAGCTGTGCTAGAGGGTGTGGGAAGAGAGATCACAGAGCTGTACTGGAGGATGATGGAAGAGAGATCACAGAGCTGTACTGAAGGATGATGGAGGAGAGATCACAGAGCTGTACTGGAGGATGATGGAAGAGAGATCACAGAGCTGTACTGAAGGATGATGGAGGAGAGATCACAGAGCTGTACTGGAGGATGATGGAAGAGAGATCACAGAGCTGTACTGGAGGATGATGGAAGAGAGATCACAGAGCTGCACTGGAGGATGATGGAAGAGAGATCACAGAGCTGTACTGGAGGATGATGGAAGAGAGATCATAGAGCTGTACTGAAGGATGATGGAGGAGAGATCACAGAGCTGTACTGGAGGATGATGGAAGAGAGATCACAGAGCTGTACTGAAGGATGATGGAGGAGAGATCACAGAGCTGTACTGGAGGATGATGGAAGAGAGATCACAGAGCTGTACTGAAGGATGATGGAGGAGAGATCACAGAGCTGTACTGGAGGATGATGGAAGAGAGATCACAGAGCTGTACTGAAGGATGATGGAGGAGAGATCACAGAGCTGTACTGGAGGATGATGGAAGAGAGATCACAGAGCTCTACTGAAGGATGATGGAGGAGAGATCACAGAGCTGTACTGGAGGATGATGGAAAGAGAGATCACAGAGCTGTACTGGAGGATGATGGAAGAGAGATCACAGAGCTGTACTGGAGGATGATGGAAGAGAGATCACAGAGCTGTACTGAAGGATGATAGAAGAGAGATCACAGAGCTGTACTGGAGGGTGATGGAGGAGAGATTACAGAGCTGTACTGGAGGATGATGGAAGAAAGATCACAGAGCTGTACTGGAGGATGATGGAAGAGAGATCACAGAGCTTTACTGGAGGATGATGGAAGAGAGATCACAGAGCTGTACTGGAGGATGATGGAAGATAGATCACAGAGCTGTAATGGAGGATGACTGAAGAGAGGGCCCGATACATAGATGATGTATTCATGATATGGCAAGGTCCGACAGAACTATTAAAAAACGGCTTGGCAAGAATGAATAAAAATGAGTTCAATTTGACTTTCACAATGAACTTCCATCAAAATCGCATCACATTTTTGGATGTGGAGGTATGCAAGGGCAAAGATGGTGCTCTCCGCAGTGGTCTTTATCGTAAGCCCACTGCGGGGAACACCATCCTGCATGCCTCAAGCTTTCACCCTCAAACCCTTGTCCGATTTATTCCATTTGGGCAGTATCTTAGGGTCAGATGCAATTGCACTGACTTGCAAAGTTTCCAACTTGCTGCTAATGATCTAAGAAACAGACTTCTTCTTAGAGGTTATGCAAAAACGACCCTAAAGAAAGTGTATAAGAAAGCAATCCTAAGTGATAGAGCAAGCCTTTTGTCTCCTCAAACTTCTAAAGAAAGCGAACACATTCCAAGAATTATTATGAAATATTCGGAACAACATCAAAATATTAGACAAATTGTTTCTAAATATTGGCATATGCTAACACTGGACCCGACTGTGGGCAAACATGTCTCTGACTGCCCTCATTTCACTTTTAAAAAAGTGCCAGCACTTAAAGAAAAGCTGGTACAAAGTGAATTTAAAATACATAAAAATCAAGACCCCTGTAAGTTCAAGGGCACGTACATCTGTGGTAATTGTAATTACTGTGGTTACATGCTAACCACAAGAAACCCCACATTACCTAATGGACAAGTTTTCTTCCCCAAACATTTTGCCAACTGCCGCACTCACGGAGTGATATACTTACTCCTCTGTGAGTGCGGCTGCTTTTATGTTGGCAAGAAAAAATTACCATTTTTCAAACGGGCAAACAGACATGTCAAAAGCATGAAAACTTGCAACCCGGACCTACCTCTAGGACGTCACACTAGCCTGGTACATGCGGGTAAATTCCCCAAAATCAGATTTCTGATTTTAGATAGAGTCCATCCCAGTCCCAGAGGGGGGGGGGGGGGACTGGAATAAAGTCCTCTTATAGATGGAATTAAGATGGATCTATTTTTTAAAGGCTACAGACCCCCCTGGACTCAACGAAATGGTTTCTTTTAAACCTTTCCTAGAGGGTTTCACATCAGGAGGCATGGAAAAAAAATGGTTATTATTAGATACTTTTCTATCTGTCCTTGATTTTTTGCCTCTCTTGTGTCTTTCTATACATATGCCATTGTTTATAACATAATTGTTAATTCTGCTAATATTCTGTTATGTTATATGTACATCATTATCTATTAATATATGTGATTCTGTTTGTATCATTGTAGAATTCACTTGTATTCTTAATGGCTATCTATTGAGAGGTCCTCTCAAATGTGCACTGCTACTCATATTGTTCTATCACATATAATGGATAAGCGCTCTCATATTTCAGGTTCTAGATTTCGATAGGTTAACGTTTTCTTTTTATTATTCATAGATGGCACTTTATGAGAATTTTATTCCTATTGTGTCAATATAGGCAAATTCCTTGCATAAATCGGTATAGATATTCGGCGATGTAGCTTTATTACATGCTGTATATCTATATTTATTACAGTTAAGCAATACAATCTCTCAGTTACACATTCTGCCCGTGGTGACATGCCCGGCACGGTAGGCGGACACTTCTATAGTGGTCCGCCTTTTTGAGCAACGCTATTGGTTCTCCCCGGACCTGGGTGCTTGCTTAATCACTTCTGCTTGCGTTCCACACCGGCGGATGTGACCGTGCCGGTGGAACGCATCGGCCGCTCATAGTTCCGCCTCGTCACGCATGCGCAGTCGGGGCCGTGTCCGGCGGCTGCACACCAGGGAACCCAACAGGAGACTACCATTTGTTTTAGGCAGGAGCTTAATTGACAAGGCTGATTTCAATCAATTAATCAGCAGTGACAATTTAAACAGCACCCCCCGGACAGTGAGTTGTATTGCTCACTTGCCGAGAGAAGGACGTTCGATACAGGGCTCCACTTTTGCCTCTAAAACACCCAAAAGGTAACCAAACTTTGCTGGAAAATGTATCCATCGTGGGATGGATTTGATACTTGCAGTGATGTTTCATCGGCTCAGTACCCTTTCTTCTTTTTAAAATCTGTTATATGCCAAAGTTAAACATTGAATCAATTTTAAAAGATTGGGCAGATTGTCCATTATTTCTGCTTTATGTTTCTTAGCTGCGGTCCTGTTTATTGCTTACTCTGTTAGCTCATATGACAGGACTGGATACAAAGTTTATTTATTTATAAACATGTACGGACATGTTTTGATTACATTTTTGTTCTCTTTTGATAGTTTAACTTCTTGGTCCATCTCATGAGTCGTTGAAGCACTACTGCTTTTTGTATCATTATTTGCAGTGCGGAAACTCTTTTTCTGCATGTGTATTGAATTAATTATATAGCCTTCTCAACAACCCCCCTCCTTGTCTTCACTTGGCAGATCTCCCATTGATTTTGGGTTTCAGCTGTCTCCAATCAGCCTTTGGCTGATGGGCGTATATCAATAGGAGTGGTTCCATTTGAACTGTTTGGATTTCAAGATCGAACACGTTTCCCCTAATCGACACTTCCTGATCCAATGATGAGAGAAATCAAATTATATGTTTTTAACCTTTTGGGCAAGCTTACACTCTAAGATTCACATAACAGATCATGTAAGTGTTTCATCTCTCTTTTTTTTTTCTTACTACATGCTTTGATGTTTGGTTAAAACTATTATGTAAACTGTATTCATTTCTGATGTTTATACTAAGGATTAATTACTTTTGTGATTGATCATCCACAGACCGCTATTTAAAGGTTACCCCTGAAGAAGGAGCTTTGACCTATGTCTTTGAAACGCGTTGGGTACTTACCTCGATATACAGCGGTTCTCACCTGTCATGTGATCTAATGTACTGTACTCAGCTCGTCATTTTTTAACTTTTTGTACTATAAATCCCTTTTTTTCAATAAATTTATTTCTAATATTTATGTTGTTATTTTTATAACTTATGTTATCTACTAGTGCCCAAAAAGTCCCACCCCAAGGGGAATTTCTGTTCTAGATGATGGAAGAGAGATCACAGTGTTGGATACCAGGGGAGGGCCATTCACTTCTCTTCTGGTACTGCAATGGCTGCCCCGATATACACGGCTTATACCAACTCATTGTGTTAACACCAATTTAAAGTGTATCTCCAGTCACAGTTTGCTTGGGTGGAGCAGGAAAAGGTTTTTATTGCTGACTGTATCCCTGCTGGGTGATTTCCCCCTCACATTCTTTCCAGGTGACGCCACATTAAAAATCAAAGTCTGATATGGTGTCACAATGACTGAAAGCTGACACAGACACCTTCCTTTCCACACTCCACCCAAGAAGCAAGAAAACTTTGGCTGGAGTTCTACTTTACATTTTTGTTACAGAATTATGGAAACATAAAAAGGCTTTTAATAATGAAGCTCCTTACCTGGGGGAGGCGTGGTTGCTGAAAATAAGAGAAGAGAAGACACAGAGTTAGGTTGGATCTTCCATTGATATAAAAGTTACTTTATACAGAGTAATGAGGATGTACCATGTGACCTGAGCCCCAGCAACCAATCAGATCTCAGCTCACTGTGATCACATGATAGAAGATTTGATTTTTGTCAATGAGGTCTTATGGTGTTCATACCTCTGATTTGTTGTATATTCTGAGAATCATCTATATCAGTGGTGGTCAAAGTTCTTGAACTCGGGGGCCCTAATATCAGATAAGAAAACTGCTGCATTCTCGTTCAGAAGCAGAATAATAATATTCCAGGGCAGGAAAATAAGCTCTAGAGTGAGACTGGGCAACACAAACAGGGAGAACATACCTGTGGGGTGGTCAGTTTAATTTGTGGACTCACCAAAGTCCTTTAACTACATTGCTTACTACAATAGGACAGGGGATGAGCTCAGTGTTCAGACGTTCATTAGAATGGAAATTACTTAGGGCGTTCAGCGCGGACGAATGTTACAGCTTCTGCCTGTCAATGGTTGCTAAGGAAGCAGCAGGTGCTTGTACCCACCCCTTCCTTACAACCACTGACATCACTCGGCCATATAATTTTCATGGCCGAGTAACCCGAGCCTCATAAATACATGGGCAATGATCAGAGGGTTTACATCATTGCCTAAATATGGTCACATGGGCTTATTGGAGGAAGGATATCACCACTATCCCCATCATCTCCTTCATATTGCTGATGACACCCAGGGGAGCTGGCATTTGGCGAGTGGCGTCGTGGCGTGAGGGATTTTTCTTTGAGCAGGGGCTGGGCATCATGGATCTACATTGTGCAACTTTGGTTTTTTTTTTTTTTTTTTTTTTATAAAGGCCTTGTCCAATCCTGTCCCTGTGTTTTTGTTTACACTTTACAAATTTGTTGTGAATGAATAAGGGTACTATGTACCCCATGACTTATTCACATGGGGGGGGGGGTCAGTATCTGGATGCCCCTTACTGTTAAAGGGGGCTTTGGGATTCCAAAAAGCCCCTGCTCATAGAACCCCAAAACCACTAGGCCAGGGTCGTGGGGAAGAGGCCCTTTTCCTCATCAACATGGAAAGAAGGTGGTCTGCCAAGGGGATCCACTCATCTCCACCTTCTCTGGCCACCCAGGCTGCACGCTCAGATAAGGGTTTGGAGAGTCATTTTTGAGGGACCTCATGCTGTTTGAGAATGATTGAGATTTGTCTCAGTGGATGGCGGTTTTTTCTTTTGGTAGGTGATTGGCATCATGATTGAGGTGGATCAACATCGCTGGATGACATCATGGATGTACACTGTAGGGCTTTTTTGATTAAGGGACTTACAGTGCCTTGCAAAAGTATTCGGCCCCCTTGAACTTTGCGACCTTTTTCTACATTTCAGGCTTCAAACATAAAGATATAAAACTGTAATTTTTTGTGAAGAATCAAAAACAAGTGGGACACAATGATGAAGTGGAATTAAATTTATTGGATATTTCAAACTTTTTTAATAAATAAAAAACTGAAAAATTGGGCGTGCAAAATTATTCACCCCCCTTAAGTTGATACTTTGTAGCGCCACCTTTTGCTGCGATTACAGCTGTAAGTCGCTTGGGGTATGTCTCTATCAGTTTTGCACATTGAGAGACTGAAATTTTTGCCCATTCCTCCTTGCAAAACAGCTCGAGCTCAGTGAGGTTGGATAGAGAGCGTTTGTGAACAGCAGTTTTCTGTTCTTTCCACAGATTCTCGATTGGATTCAGGTCTGGACTTTGACTTGGCCATTCTAACACCTGGATATGTTTATTTGTGAACCATTCCATTGTAGATTTTGCTTTATGTTTTGGATCATTGTCTTGTTGGAAGACAAATCTCCGTCCCAGTCTCAGGTCTTTTGCAGACTCCATCAGGTTTTCTTCCAGAATGGTCCTGTATTTGGCTCCATCCATCTTCCCATCAATTTTAACCATCTTCCCTGTCCCTGCTGAAGAAAAGCAGGCCCAAACCATGATGCTGCCACCACCATGTTTGACAGTGGGGATGGTGTGTTCAGGGTGATGAGCTGTGTTGCTTTTACCCCAAACATAACGTTTTACATTGTTGCCAAAAAGTTTGATTTTGGTTTCATCTGAGCAGAGCCCCTTCTTCCACATGTTTGGTGTCTCCCAGGTGGCTTGTGGCAAACTTTAAACGACACTTTTTATGGATATCTTTAAGAAATGGCTTTCTTCTTGCCACTCTTCCATAAAGGTCAGATTTGTGCAGTATACGACTGATTGTTGTCCTATGGACAGAGTCTCCCACCTCAGCTGTAGATCTCTGCAGTTCATCCAGAGTGATCATGGGCCTCTTGGCTGCATCTCTGATCAGTCTTCTCCTTGTATGAGCTGAAAGTTTAGAGGGACGGCCAGGTCTTCGTAGATTTGCAGTGGTCTGATACTCCTTCCATTTCAATATTATCGCTTGCACAGTGCTCCTTGGGATGTTTAAAGCTTGGGAAATCTTTTTGTATCCAAATCCGGCTTTAAACTTCTCCACAACAGTATCTCGGACCTGCCTGGTGTGTTCCTTGTTCTTCATGATGCTCTCTGTGCTTTAAACGGACCTCTGAGACTATCACAGTGCAGGTGCATTTATACGGAGACTTGATTACACACAGGTGGATTCTATTTATCATCATTAGTCATTTAGGTCAACATTGGATCATTCAGAGATCCTCACTGAACTTCTGGAGAGAGTTTGCTGCACTGAAAGTAAAGGGGCTGAATAATTTTGCACGCCCAATTTTTCAGTTTTTTATTTGTTAAAAAAGTTAGAAATATCCAATAAATTTCGTTCCACTTCATGATTGTGTCCCACTTGTTTTTGATTCTTCACAAAAAATTACAGTTTTATATCTTTATGTTTGAAGCCTGAAATGTGGCAAAAGGTCGCAAAGTGCAAGGGGGCCGAAAACTTTCGCAAGGCACTGTAATATAAATTGTGTCTTTTTGTTCAGTTTTTTTTTTTCACCCAGTTTAGGGGCCGATATGATTTATTTATGTTTTTTTTCTGGGAAGACCCAGAAAAACTCAGACCCAGAGTGTAGTGTGAATTTTAAAAGGGAGGAAGGTGAACAGGAATGCATGTAGCCAGATGGTCAGCAGGGATACTACATTTTACTGACACAATACAATAATAACCCAGCTGGAAAAATATTACCGCTCCCGCTACACCGGATGATGAGGGCTGTTGGAGCATTTACTGACACAGAACGTCCCCACTATTCTATAAAGGATGAGATGTATGGGCTCAGATAAAAGTGCCACATCCCTAACATAACTTCTCCAGTAAGATTAGGATATAAATGATGGGATGTTTGAGACACAAGTTACACATCGATGTGTTATAAAATGACAAATATTTGATTGTTTAGTTCCATCAGTTACATGTCAATCACATGACACATTAAAATCAAACAAGTGCAAACAAACCCCCAATTGTCAAATTCATCCATTAATTACCAGACATCATAGCACCTTGGTGGAAAATACCACCTATAACTTTCTTAGGATTTGCTAAGTGATGGTTTGGGGTCAGATCTGTACAGCTCTACGCGTTTTATTAATAATTTATCAATTCTTCAGGAGCAGACAGGGGGAGGATAACTGCTCTATAAACACCACAAATAGGGAAAATAAAAAATCAATAATCACATTTTTTTTGGGGGAGAATTTTATCTTGTAGAGGGAATTTATGTTTGGTGGGGTAATCGTGAAGATGTTTGGGTTCAATGTCTTAAAGTGACCCTCATATCTGCTCATTATTAACATCTACTGTGTTACTGTATAAAGGAAATGTATAATGCGTTATATGTATATCTTCTTTATATATTTTATATATTTTCTTTCCTGTTGTTCTGAACTACAAAATTTAATTTTAAAAATATAGATATCTTCTTTTTTTAGTCTAATAAATATAAAATAGTGTATACCAGCCAGCAGGGGCAGCTCTCGGCTCCTGTTCACATCCATCAATCAGGACAATAGAAGTCCACAGCCATTTGCAGCAACCAATCCCATTCAGAGAAGAGCAGGAACTGGAAGTAGAGCTCTCACTCACTGGAGGGGTTGGGTCATGTGATCAGTACACTCTGGGGGCGGGTTTAGCGGAGATGTGGGAAAGGACAGCGTATTACCCTGACCTCCTTCTCTCCTTTCTATAGATAAATCCGGGATAAATCCCAGCTCAGACCTGGATGGAAGGTGGAGAGGTGGACGCTCCCATCCCCCCACATTACTCCCTGGACAATGATCTCCTCTCCAGGGACACGGCATGTACACAATGATCAGGTATTGGGTATCTGAGAATCCTATTGGATGGTATGATGAGGAACACCAATAGAATTACAGAGGCAATGTCACTTATGGAGAGAGTCCCTGGAATGTGTAGAAATAGAACAGACGTGTCTACAATATGATACTAACTGTTGTCAGGTGGAATCTCATTATATTCTTCAGATGTGTCAGATAAGGGAGGATTTGCAAAGAGAAAATCATTTATTCAGAATTCAGACACTTTTGGGAGACCCGGGCAAGCCGCAGAAGGCGATGGGATGGGGGGGCGTCCTCTCCCACTCCTTGCTTCTCAGCTGCATCGGTTGTCATTACAAGACAGCCGACCTTCAGCTTTGGACGCCGGTACCGGGGTGATGCCTCTAGCTGCAGGCATCACTCAGGGGCCGATTCCAATATATATCAGGGAAAGTGCATTTCGGCCCCCGATATATCGGCTTTGCCGATAATCGGTCAATCCCTAGTGGAAACCTTCCAATAATAGGAGATTGCATACCACTCGCCTGATTTCCTGAACAGCAGGCGCTCTGAGTGGCTACAACTGGAGAGAACACCGGTCCGGATCTATGGCAGTGCGATACAAACTCCGCCTCGCAAATGTATATCAGCCAGCCGGGGCCCCGGTATTCACTGGTGGAGATATGTTTGTGATGTGGAATTATTATCATTTTGATAAGTATCTGCCCTTTTGGTGGAATAATGGCTGGTAACTTTCTATTATGCTGATCGGCATGATAGAAATACTGCTGCTATTTTCCTTTGCAGATATAGTCTCATTTACTGGAACAGTAAAATAATCACTATAAAATATGGTTTTAGTTAACTATATTGTATAGGATTCACTCTAACAGTTTATGACGGGAGTGCATGTGTATGTACTAGCGTGGCCACGTTCATGAGAATCCACAATAATTCCATTGTAAAGTGTTTGGCAGCAATTTTCCTATACGTGGGTCTCATTGTTAGCAATAGTGCATGTTTCTTGTTGCACCCAACGGCTGGAGACTCTTGCACATGGCTCAGTTGGTCCATTTACATACCCTCCCATTTCTATTGTATTTTTGAAAATATACATGTCTGTCATTGGTTGTATAGTCGCCACCTCCCATTGTTTCCTGACTATATAAAAAAAAAAAAGAGCCCTGTGTTGGAGCAGGACTGCTTTTATTGACATTGTCCGTGACACAGCTTTTTGCCTGTTTCTTTCTTTATCACCGAGCGCGCTAGGATTTCTTTATACAAAAAAGCTGTACATTGTACTTTTCAGTGCAAGGGATTAATGGCGCTTGGTGCGTATTAATATCCGCAAGTGTGCTTTTCAGTGCAGCAAAGTTCTCCACGCAACAAACTAATTTCTATGCGCCAGACCCATTAATTTACACCTCGCCGTGCACCTAGCGAACAATAGGATTCTGCTGTAACCGCACCGGTAACGATGAGAATGACCCTTGACAGTCAGTTGGCCGATAGGGAGCTGGCGATGGTGGATCTGCCTGCAGGTGTATGGCATACTCACCAAAGACTCTCCACACTGTCCAGACCGTGGCGCCTGCTCACATTCCCCAAAGCAGCTGGTCCCTTAGCTGAGGGCCTGTGGCCCCAAGAGAAAGAACTCCTTCCCGGGCCAGGCTATTTATTTCCTTTCCCAGCATTCTTTCCTCACCAGCCAGAAGCAACTTGTTGTCTGCAACAGCACTGGCTCCATGTAAATCCTGGCTCCCTGGACCACAAGTCCCACGATTCCCTGCTTTCAGTGGTGGTCTCACTCTTTCTCTCTCTCTGCTTTCAGGAAATGATGTCACAATGGGCAGGTTGAACACTAGAGGGACTCAAACTCAAGACACTTGTTAAAGAATTTTCCAGGATGACACAGGCAAATTTTACTGGCTACATCCTTCCCCCACTAAAATCGTTGGTCCTCCAAAGAGGTAGAAACTTCACAAAGTATTATTTACCTAATAATTCATTGACACACAATTGTTTAACATCAACAATAACTTAAATTCAACAACAATTTGCATACTTCAGGATTCTGCTGATACCATTTATATACATATGTATATACATTTAACCATATATATAAAATTTAGAGTTAGGACTGCAGAAAATACTGGGATGCCTTGGAGCAGCTCTGCAGCTTACGCATGTATTTGCAAATGTGTGCAAACAAAACCCCTGTTTTTAATGCATACTGTTAGATAGGATAATTCAGTTGGTTGCAGGCTGGTCGGTAAGTTGAGCTGGGAATTTTCTTTGGTTTTGTTTAACCATTTATATACACATTCAGTTAACTCATAGACAGTCTGTTGATAGGACAGGCCTATTGTCTTGGCCCATCCAATAGTGTCAGAGTGCGAGTCAAGGTCACCCCCTACCCAATAGACAGTAGTAGGGTCTGGCATAGGTTTCTGCTGTTGAATGGTAGGTAGTAGTTTGTCTGAATTTTCTCCTAAGATATATTAGGTTAGTCTCTTTGGAGGGTTTATGTTTTGCCTTCAGTTGGATAGGCGAGAAGTCTTCAAGTACAGATGTAGAGTCTATGTCCAGATTTCAGGTACTGGTGGAACCGAAGGATTCCAAGGATGGCTGAACTGAATCCAGTTCAGGGAAGGAAAGCTCTGTGTTTTTGTTAACAGGGTTTATACAAGTTCTGCTTCCATGAGATTCCATTCTCTCTCCTGACTCCACATATGCAAGGGAAATGTCAGCTTCAAGAAGACTGTCTAATCTGAGTTGCAGTAGATATCCATCATAGAAGCTGATTAGATCTGCAACACCCCCATTATTAGATGGACTAACTATCTTGATCCTATCCTTGCCAGACCTTTCAGGTAGAGGTAGAATTTTTACTTCTGAACCTAAAGAACTCCTTCTTTCTTCCTCAACTGCATGAGGGCCAAGGCCAGTTTCTTGGGTTGCAGACTATAACCAGTGAGGCACTCCACCGCAAATGGTTCTGATGCCACATTTTGAAAAGACCTGTTTTTCCCTCAGGGCAGATTTGATACACTGGTAGCCCAAGGAGTTGCTTGCAGATGATGTAAGCTTGAGGTTGCCAGCGGTGTACCAACTTGTACTTCCCCGACACCCCTAGATTCCCTTAAAAACACATAATCTCCAGGCTGAAGGTTGAGCCTCTTTACTTTCAGCACAAAATCCCTTTCATTCCTTTGGCCTTGGGCTGTAGCATTCTCTACTGCATTCTCATAGGCCTGCTTCAGGTTCTTCCATAATCTATTGACATATCCTTTATAGGAAGTTAAGGACATGTGATCTGTGGGCGTTCCAAAAGCCAGATCAACTGGTAATCAAGCTTCACTTCCAAACATCAATCTGTAGTGAGAGTAACCAGTGGCATCATTCATCATGCTGTTGTATGCATGAGTGATGGTGGCAAAGTGTTTGCCCCAATGCTGCTACTTTTCAGAAGGTAACATTCCTAGCATGTTCAGTAAAAATGGATTTTTGTAAGATCTTAACGTAAAATCCTTTTCTCTTAAGCTCATTGACAGACGTAGTCCTCCTTGATTAATATCAACTCGGGTTATGCTGCCCTCTACAGGAGTAGGACTAGACAGGAAAGAAAACGTTCTGGCCACACCTTAGGGGCAGTCCCAGAGGGTATATCCTCTCTCTCTCTGCTACAGCAAATCAGTTATGTCACAAAGCAGTGTTTAGAGAATTTAACCCAACCCAACTCAAAAAACAGAGGGGCGGGTACTACGTCTGTCAATGAGCTTAAGAGAAAAGGATTTTACGGTAAGATCTTACAAAAATCCATTTTTCTCTGTCGCTCATTGACAGACGTAGTCCTCCTTGATTAATATCAACTCGGGACGTCCCAAAGCAGTGCCACAAATGAGGGGTGGGATAACAGAAATCAAAATCCAATCTAGAAGGCCCAACCGGTGCCAACTAGAAGTTTTAAAGGCTCATCAATCAAAGGATGAGACTCAACTGAAAATCCAACGGAAAAAAAAAATCCCTCGAGGTAGACCACCGGTCTCCTCAAATTGCGGCCTGCAAAACCTTGCGGCCAAATGAGGCATCTGACGATGCCATCACATCAACTTTATAAAATTTTGTAAAGGTATGCACCGACGACCAGGTAGCCGCCTTGCACACCTGGACCACTGACGCCTGATGGCGGTAGGCCCAGGAAGTACTGAGCGCTCGAGTGGAGTGCGCCTTAACAGGGAACGGAGGATTCCGACCCTTAATAGAATAAGCCTGTACCACCGTCTGTCTAATCCATTTGGAGATAGTCGCGGCAGATGCAGGCAACCCCTTTCTGGGGCCATCCGTGATCACAAAAAGTGAATCCGTCTGACGGAACAATTCCGTAGTCTTCAGGTATACCCTGATTGCCCGCACCACATCCAAGGAATGCAACGCACATTCCCGAGGATGACTGGGCTTAGGACACAAGGAAGGAAGCACAATATCTTCATTCAGATGAAAGTCTGAAACCACCTTAGGAAGAAAGGATGGCTTTGGATGAAGAACTACCTTATCCCTATGAACCACTAGATATGGGGAATGGCATGATAATGCAGCCAGTTCTGACACCCTGCGTGCAGAAGTAATGGCCACCAAGAAGGCCACCTTCTGGGATAATGTAAGCAAGGGAATCTCCCTGATGTTTTCAAAGGGAGGTTTCTGCAGAACCGACAAAACCAAATTAAGATCCCAGGACGGTAAGGGCGTGCGCACTGGCGGAGCCAAGTGTCGCACCCCCTGGATGAAATTCCGCACCAAGGAATGAGTAGCCAGCGGCTTCTGAAAGAAGATTGCTAATGCTGAAACCTGACCCTTGATGGTGCTCAAGGATAGTTTCTGCTCAACCCCCTTTGCAGAAAGGCCAAAATTCTGGTCACCAAATAGGTACGTGGGGGAAATCCCAAAGATTCACACCACGCAATATAAGTCTTCCATGTGCGATAATAGACTTTGCTGGAAGTCGCTTTCCTTGCTTTGATTAAAGTAGGAATAACTGAAGTTGACAATCCCCTGTCCTTCAGTACCTGGGTCTCAATGACCAGGCCATTAAAACCAGCGACTGTAAAGCATGATGGAAGATCGGTCCTTGAGACCGCAGATCCTCCCTGAGAAGAAGTCTCCAAGGAGCATCTGCGACTAGCCTGCCCAAGTCGGCGTACCCGGCTTGACTAGGCCAGTCCGGAATTACCAGGATAACTGGAGTTCCCTCCACATCTATCCTGCGGAGAAATCTCAGCAGCAACTTGAGAAGGGGGAAGACATATAATAGCTGATACTGCCCCTACGGGACTTTCAGCGCGTCTGCTGCGTCCGCTAGAGGATCGCGGGCGCGAGTTACCAACCTCCGCGCCTTCCTGTTGAGCCGAAATGCCAACAGATCCACCTGCGGGATGCCCTAGGGAAGACACAGGTGGTGACATCCTTGGTGATCGACCTAAGTCATCACCATGTCTGACTGGATCCGAACCGGGCTGCCCTAGAGCTGCTTGGTCCAGGCAATCAGACAAAGTCTGATCGCTCTCAGTTCCCACACATTTATCAGAAACTTGATTCCTATCGGAAGTGATGACTTCTCCTGGCTGAGCATTAGAGACCCAAGTCACCGGACCAGAAACTCCTTGGTCCGCTCGCTCAACCGGATCCGATTCCTGGAGGGAACTGGGAATGATCTTTGGAAAAGGTAAAGAAAACGTTCTGCTCCCTGTAGCATATGAATGTTGGAAGGGAAGAATCGCACCGGTAGAAGTGATCGACACTCGATCTTGTATCCTGATCGTATGATCTCCTGAACCCCTTAGTCCGGGATTCAGGAAAGCCCTGGATCTGAACACCGGTGAAGACATCCCCCCACCCCTGAGCTGGGTGGGGGCGCACCTTCAGGCTGTGTTAGCCTTATCTTCAGGTTTGGCTGAGTCGGCCTTTTGTTTACCCGACCAGCGCCTTTTGAAACCTCCTGAAGGGGCTTTGCCCCTCACGCTCGCCCCAGCGGAGCGAACAAACCTCTTATGGGCGGAAAAGAAAGGTCCTCGCCTGTTAAGAGGTCCTTTAGCTTTAGCAGTCTGTGGCAAAAAAGTGCTCTTGCCCCCAGTGACATCCTTTATGATCTCATCTAGGGTGGCCCCAAATAGGCGATCCCCCTGAAAAGGGAGATTAGCCAAAGCTTTCTTGGAACCTAGATCCGCCGACCAACACTTTAACCACAGCACACGTCTGAGGACTACTGCTGACATCGATGCATGCGCTAACAAGGGAGTGGCATCCAGGGCTGCGTCACAGACGAACTGTAGTCCTTGTATAATTTGCTCCATCAAATCAGACGCTGCCTGGGGAATACTTCTCCCCTTTAAGTCATGGCGCAACAATTTTGCCCATTCTGTCAATGTTTGTGAAACTAAACCAATGGCAATCACTGGTCTAAAGGTTGACCCTATCAGGGAAAAAACAGTACGGGATTCCGCTTCCACTTTTCGATCCACCGGATCCTTAAAGGACGGAGCGTCCTCTAACGGGATAACAGTGGCTTTATTTAGTCTGGAAATCGGTGGATCCACCACTGGTGGTACCGTCTATTTTTTAATGAGGGATTCCTCAAACGGATAGCATCTAGCAATGCGTTTGGAAATAGTAAGGATTCGTTTCGGATGATCCCATTCCTCTTTAATTTTATTACCAAAACATTTGGGTAAGGGAAAAACCTTCGCCGTCTTGGTAGGCTTACTAGTACCAAAGGGAATTTCCATCTCGGTTACCTCTGCCGGTGTAACCTCAAGTCTTAAGGTTTCCCGGACAGACACAACTAGTGTGTCCACCAATGCTTCTTCTTGTGCTATGGCGGAGGTAGAACCGTCCTCCTCACTATCTGAGGGAACATTACCTGAGACAACAGCCCCTGCAGAGGAACCTGCAGCTGCAATGACCATCTCAGAATCTGACTCTGAAGTATCAGATGAAATAGGGGTAGGCGGGGGTCGCTTTCTTGACCCCCGTCCCTGACAGGCCACCTCCACCCGGGATACCAAAGACTCCAAAACTGCTGATAATGCATCAATACTCTGTGAGGCACAGGAGGGTCCTGCGGCCACCTCGAGGGGATCAGGTGGGGATACATGTGTGGCCGGGTCCATGATTATACAAGACACTTGCCAGAAAAAAAAATTGCAATAAAAAAAAAAATAAAACTTTTTTTTTTTTTTTCTTTATTCCCCCAGCGCAGCAGCGCCCCTCAGTGTTACCTGCTTTTGGACCCCTACAGAGAGAGAGAGAGAGACCCCAAGGCTCACCACTTAATGCTCAGAAGTTTCAATACAACCTACTTCCAGCACTGTCTGTTACAGACAGGAAGTCTTTGGCTTGCTTTCCCGGGTAAAAGGAGGCAACTCTGCCCCTTTACACGCCTTCCGGCGCCTCCCCATAGCTCCTCGAGGTGTTTGGTCACCTCAAACATGGCCGCCCCCATGGTAGAGACACGAGGCTACGCCAATATGGCGGCCCCGTGCGATCTGCCGGAAAATGGCGGCGGCCTGTGGAGAATAGCAGCGGCTTGCAAGCTAGCAGCGGCCTGCGGGAGGTGTGCACTCGGCCTGTGCAGCCTGCGGGAGGTGTGCACTCGGCCTGTGCGGCCTGCGGGAGGTGTACACTCGGCCTGTGCGGCCTGCGGGAGGTGTGCACTAGGCCTGTGTGGCCTGCGGGAGGTGTACACTCGGCCTGTGCGGCCTGCGGGAGGTGTGCACTCGGCCTGTGCGGCCTGCGGGAGGTGTGCACTCGGCCTGTGTGGCCTGCGGGAGGTGTACACTCGGCCTGTGCGGCCTGCGGGAGGTGTGCACTCGGCCTGTGCGGCCTGCGGGAGGTGTGCACTCGGCCTGTGTGGCCTGTGGGAGGTGTACACTCGGCCTGTGCGGCCTGCGGGAGGTGTGCACTCGGCCTGTGCGGCCTGCGGGAGGTGTGCACTCGGCCTGTGCGGCCTGCGGGAGGTGTGCACTCGGCCTGTGCAGCCTGCGGGAGGTGTGCACTCGGCCTGTGCGGCCTGCGGGAGGTGTGCACTCGGCCTGTGCGGCCTGCGGGAGGTGTACACTCGGCCTGTGCGGCCTGCGGGAGGTGTGCACTAGGCCTGTGTGGCCTGCGGGAGGTGTACACTCGGCCTGTGCGGCCTGCGGGAGGTGTGCACTCGGCCTGTGCGGCCTGCGGGAGGTGTGCACTCGGCCTGTGTGGCCTGCGGGAGGTGTACACTCGGCCTGTGCGGCCTGCGGGAGGTGTGCACTCGGCCTGTGCGGCCTGCGGGAGGTGTGCACTCGGCCTGTGTGGCCTGTGGGAGGTGTACACTCGGCCTGTGCGGCCTGCGGGAGGTGTGCACTCGGCCTGTGCGGCCTGCGGGAGGTGTGCACTCGGCCTGTGCGGCCTGCGGGAGGTGTGCACTCGGCCTGTGTGGCCTGCGGGAGGTGTACACTCGGCCTGTGCGGCCTGCGGGAGGTGTGCACTCGGCCTGTGTGGCCTGTGGGAGGTGTACACTCGGCCTGTGCGGCCTGCGGGAGGTGTGCACTCGGCCTGTGTGGCCTGCGGGAGGTGTGCACTCGGCCTGTGCGGCCTGCGGGAGGTGTGCACTCGGCCTGTGTGGCCTGCGGGAGGTGTACACTCGGCCTGTGCGGCCTGCGGGAGGTGTGCACTCGGCCTGTGCGGCCTGCGGGAGGTGTGCACTCGGCCTGTGCGGCCTGCGGGAGGTGTGCACTCGGCCTGTGTGGCCTGCGGGAGGTGTACACTCGGCCTGTGCGGCCTGCGGAAGGTGTGCACTCGGCCTGTGCGGCCTGCGGGAGGTGTGCACTCGGCCTGTGCGGCCTGCAGGAGTGTGCGCTCGGCCTGTGCGGCCTGCGGGAGGCTGTGCGGCCTGTGGAAGTGACCGGCTTTCTGGAGGGATGGCGACCTGCGGATGCAGTAACTCAGGCATAGGCATCGGCCTGTATACACACTATGACAGGTAGGATACCTCTATACCTCAATAGTAATGCCTTTTAGTAGTCTGCCACTGACTTCAGTCACCCTTACAGTCATATAGTGACTTTAGATAGTCAGCTCCCAAAACAAGCCTCCTGTTTTTTTGTGCACAAAATCACACTCAAATTGGGGGATCTGTGACCTGTTATAGGATAGAGGGGGGACCCAGAAACTGAGTGTCCGACCATCCCAGAGAGGGGCCCGCGTCCACCAACAAACCCGACAGGGGGAGAGGGGGAACATTCTACTCACCATACCGGAACCAGGCGGGCGCCAACTCCTGACAGAACCCCTCTCCACCGGGGTGGGGGGGGGCTGTCGACCAATACGGACGCCGTGACTCAGTTTGCAACTGGTCATTGGCGTCCAAGCGAGACGTTTAACTCGCAGGGTCAGTCCCCGTCCAGTGGGACTATGTCGCGGCTGACCCAGCGCGGAGCTATGGCCTGCACACGCTCGTAGGCTGAACTGGGGTGACCACTGGATCTCAACATCCAGCCCGTCGCCCAGTTTCAGCGTACTTGCTTGAAGATCTCACAGGAACACTGGAGAAGAAAAGCTGCCTAAAAAAGTATTTCTAAAAAATCTTGCCAGGACCAAAGATCCCAGCAAGGAACTTAGGTCCTTACTCCTAACTAGACAGAAAAAAACTGATTTGCTGTAGCAGAGAGAGAGAGGATATACCCTCTGGGACTGCCCCTAAGGTGTGGCCAGAACGTTTTCTTTCCTGTCTAGTCCTACTCCTGTAGAGGGCAGCCTAACCCGAGTTGATATTAATCAAGGAGGACTACGTCTGTCAATGAGCGACAGAGAAAGTATGGTTAAACCTTTCAGCTGAGGATCTCCCTGTGGGTGGTATGGAGAGGTTCTGGATTTCTTTATGCCCCACAACTGGCATAACTGTTACCTGTGCACAAGTTTGCTCTCAAAGTCTTTGCCTTGATCAGAATGTATTCACACAGGCAGGCCGTAGTGAACTTCTCCACTAAAGCTGCTTACCACAATGGGACTAGAGATGAGCTCAGTGTTCGGACGTTAATTCGAATGGAAATTACTTAGGGGGTTCAAGCACGGACCAATGTGAAAGCTTCTGCCTGTCAGGGGTTGCTAGGGAAGCAGCCTCATAACTACATGGGCAAGGATCAGAGCAGGGATGGACTGACAACCTATGGGTCCCCCGGGCAACAGGAGATCATGGGGCCCCCTGTGTCCCCACTCACACTCAAGCCACACCCACACAAAGTTCCACCTACATATTACAGCTCAACTGATTAGAGGGGGCATTGAAATATCTACTGCAGCAAAACTTGCATGGAAGTTCTCAGCTTTTTTTCCGTGGAAGGTTACCAGGTTTAAAGATGGTGGATGTACGAGGGGTGTTTTGTGAAAGCAGTGGGTCTGAGCACAAGATCATAATTTTGGCCCCAATGCCAGAGAAAAAAGTGTGGCGCATGCGTGTGTGTTTTTGGGGGGCTGGCTTTCATGTTTTCATTGCCTTGTGCGGGTCACTCAGCCTTAGAGAGAAAGAAGGTGGGGGGAGAGAAAGAGAGGGGGGGGCGGAGACAGAGGGGGTTGAGAGAGAGGGGCGGTTGAAAGAGAATGGGGAGTGAGAGAACGGGGATTAGAGAGGGAGGTGAGACAAAAAGGGAGGGGGGGTAGGACAGAGGAGTGAGAGACCATGGGGGGGGTGAGAGAGAGGGGGATGAGAGAGGGAGGTGAGACAAAAAGGGAGGGGGGTAGGACAGAGGAGTGAGAGACCATGGGGGGGGTGAGAGAGAGGGGGATGAGAGAGGGAGGTGAGACAAAAAGGAAGGGGGGGTAGGACAGAGGAGTGAGAGACAGTGGGGGGGGTGAGAGAGAGGGGGATGAGAGAGGGAGGTGAGACAAAAAGGGAGGGGGGGTAGGACAGAGGAGTGAGAGACCATGGGGGGGGTGAGAGAGAGGGGGATGAGAGAGGGAGGTGAGACAAAAAGGGAGGGGGGGTAGGACAGAGGACTGAGAGACCATGGGGGGGGTGAGAGAGAGGGGGATGAGAGAGGGAGGTGAGAAAAAAAGGGAGGGGGGGTAGGACAGAGGAGTGAGAGACAGTGGGGGGTGAGAGAGAAGGGGATGAGAGAGAAGGGGGTTAAGAGAGATGGGTGAAAGAAAGGAATGAGAGCGAGAGAGTGAAGTGAGAGAGGGAGGTGAGACAAAAAGAGAGACGGGTGAGACATCCTAATTTACATTGAGATATTTCCACCTAAACCTGGAATGTGTAAGAATAAAGCAGAGAGTCTACAATATGATACTCACTAGGAAAACAAAATTGTGCTGTAGCTTCAGGAGGGATAAATACGAAAGGACCTGCAAAGAGAAAATCATTTAGAATTGAGTTCATTCTCAGGATTCATCATATTACATGTGTAGAACCCTCCTAGGTAGGTTGCTAGGATGTACTGTATATAGTTTAGTGTAGTATGATCTCCGGCTTAACAGAAGAGCTACATTGTTTAGTAAGGAAGTCCTGTGCACAGGGCCGGTACAAGGGGTGGGCGGGAGGGACGGCTGCCCTGGGCGGAGTGTGGGAGGAGTGTGGGAGGGGGCGCCAAAACACTGAAGAATCACCTTTATTCTAAGCTCCTGTGTTGCTAAAACATGTCCAAAATCAGAGCCAACAATGCGCCCATATCTTCTGCATCTCTCCCGCCCCTTGCTGGAAAGGAGAGAAACACTCTCCTGGACACAGGTTTGGTACAGGCTGGCTGGTTGGATGGGGACCATGAGAGCTCCTGTACAGGTGGGCGGAGCTAGCAGAGCACACTACACTGCAGCCTCGATCACTGCTTTCTGCCCAGCAGACATCGGAGCTCTCCTCTCCTCTCCTCTCCTCCTCTGCAGACTGAAGATAAGAGACAGATAGCAGACTGAATTTCCTCCTCCTGTGAGTCCAGATGTGTCCTGTCCTGTTTTACTGTGCAATGCTGTGCTGTAAACCTGTACTGACCCTTGCAGTGCTGTGCAATGCTGTGCTGTGCGCCTGTACTGACCCTTGCAGTGCAGGTTTGCTAAAGAGAAAGTAAAATGTTTTGAATAGGTTAGGAATATAATGGGACTTTTCAGGCTCCACATATTGTAAATGTATTCCACACATACACACTATATATTAATCCTGCCTTTTAATAAGATATAATGTGTATGTGGAATACATCTACAGTATGTAGAGCCTGAAAAGTCCCCGTATATTCCTAATCTATTCAAAGATTGACCATAAACAAGTGATATGTTGCAGCCAAACTCCAGCAAAGTGAAACAGTCCACCCTTACAGTGCTGGGGGAAATATCCTCATGTATAAATAAAATCAAGGGGGATATCCTGCGCTTAAATAATGAATAAAAAAGTATATGATAAATTAACATAAAAACAAGGTAGCAGCTAGAACACTGGATTCATAGTAATCCCATTCATATTGTGTGTCAAGTAGTGCAGCGCTATGAACAGCAAAATTAATTGTGCTTAAAAAGTTAATAAATTAAAAATTGACAACAAGGCAATATAATGAAATAAATCAATTGCACTAAATCAAAAGTCCATTCAGCATATGTAGATGGTGGAGAGTCCACTAGAGGGTGAAGATCCCAAGATGTGAAAGAGCAATGGAAATACAACAATCACCCGTGCGGATAGGCAAGATGGCAGCTTGCCACGCCCCCAAGACGCCGGCTCTGTAATGATTATAGCGGGACGCCGCTTTTTATGTGTTATTCGCTTATGTTGATCTACTGCCATGTAAGTAGAACCTTGAATAAAGCTGTTTTTATACCGCCAAACGGGATTACGCTATGAATGCTTTTATCCTCTACATATTGCCATACATATCGGAGTCGTGTCTGGATCTATGAGCGAGTGAGGGTTTGATGCAGTCTAGTGATACTTGGTCCGTTCACGCAGAGGAGAGAACCCAGTCCATAGGAGTTATTACTTTATGCTCTTAGTGGCCCATCCATTAATTTGGAGGCCCACTCATTGCGGTAAGCTGCCATCTTGCCTATCCGCACGGGTGATTGTTGTATTTCCATTGCTCTTTCACATCTTGGGATCTTCACCCTCTAGTGGACTCTCCACCATCTACATATGCTGAATGGACTTTTGATTTAGTGCAATTGACTTATTTCATTATATTGCCTTGTTGTCAATTTTTAATTTATTAACTTTTTAAGCACAATTAATTTTGCTGTTCATAGCGCTGCACTACTTGACACACAATATCCTCATGTATACTTTCTCCAGCCAGCTACAGTGCTCTCCTCTACCACCCAAAGTCTCATCACATACCATGCAGGAACATTAACCCTGTATGGTATGATGAGGCTGGAGTGTGACCCAGTCAGTCACAGTTTACCCAGGAGCTCCCGAGTACGAGTCACAGCACTGGAGAGAGCCTACTGGAGCAAGGAGTAAGGTAAAGCTGGGTACACATGAAACAAAATTTGTTCGGTTCAGCAGGGACCAGCTGAATTTTGATCTATGTGTGGCCTTGCCTGTTGGCCGCCTGTCAGAATGGGAGCTTCTGTAGAATGGGAGCCTGCTGGAAAACCTTGTTCGATCAGCAACTTGCAGCCAATCAGCTGCAATGCTGATCGGTGTATTCTGACAGAGAAGAGTCCCCAGCGTCAGAATACGTCTTGTGGAGGGGATTTCTTCATCCACCTCTTGTATGGATGAATCTGTAAGTGTTTTTTTTCAATTCAGCCCACTGGCTATACCAAAAAAAAAAAAAAAAACCTATGCATGTGTGCCAGTTTAAGTGCCGAATCACACTATTGCAATGGCAGACATCGCATGTGATTTGCACCACATTGTGGTGCAGATCACATGCGATGTCTGTGCAATGTGATTTCAGCCATACAAACTTTTTGGCTGAAATCGCATCCCATTTGCACAAGAATGGAGCAGGGCCCTTTTTTTGGTTCGCACTGGAATTGAATTGCATGGGTGTTCACACCTATGGGATCCAATTCCTGCACCATTTCACAGTTCGCACTGCGATCTGCGAACCAATCTGAAAGTGTCATCATTACCTTTACATTGATACCCCCCAGAGATTTGCAGATCTCAGTGTAAACCACTGTGCGATTCTGGTGCAGTGCGGGAACCGGCACTGAATAGCAGGGTTTCCCGCATCACACCAGTGTGAACTGGGACTAAGTGGTTTTACCCTAATCCTCTGCTCCTAGAATAAAAAAGTCCCATACACACAATGAGAATATCAAACCTTTTTTTTCTTTTTTTTTCATGCTAGTCTTAGGAATATACTGGGACTTTTCAGGCCCCATTGTAAGGGCTGATTTTTTGTTTTTTTCCTGAAGTTGGGATTTAAACGTTTATTATGAAAAAAATTCAGGGAAGACATTTGGGTCAGACAGGTACATTAGTTGGTGGTTTAATGTATATATTGAGTGTTTGTATGTATGTATTCATGCATATATGAAATGCCTCATAGGGGTAAATTATCCAGTCCTGACCTTAGCACTCTATACATAGGTGTAATTATCAAGTGTGGTTATCAGGCATGGGTAAAATGATTGGTCATGCACAACCCAGGGGGGGGGGGGGCGCAGTTTTGCACGTTCGCCCTGGGCGCTGGATGACCTTGTCCCAGCACTGCCTGTGCATTTCACAATGCTGCTTCTGCCCTGGCTCCTCTGTATCAAGACAACCTTGGCCAAACATTTGGGCCTGATTTGTCCCTGAAACGGAGAACAGGGAAGCACCGGACCCCTGCTGTGAGCCGCATCCATATTAAGTGTGAACCCAACCTTAAATCTAGAAACAGGCGCCATTTTGAACAGGCACAAGGGTGTGCAGTACATTTGATGCAGATATCATGGCTGGATCCTCCTGTCCTTCCCAGATATAACCATGTCTAGATAAGAAGAAGTAAGTACCTCCTCCCATAATTCATCAGTCAGATCCGGGACTTTTGTACACTAGAGATGGGCAAACGGTTCGGCCCGAGCATGAGTTCACCAAAAAAGTGTCAAAAAGTAATAACAAGAAACAATTCTTGGCAAATTCTTTATTAAAAATAATAATATAATATCCCTGGATGTAAATCCATCGTCAATCACGATGCCTGCCGGACCCGAAAAATAAAAAAAATGAAAAACGCTCTCGCCTCCTGGGAGGCCTCCCACTGTCTTTGCGCTTTGACAGATCTTATATAGTCAAGGGGCGGGGCCACCCAGCTACGTCACGTGATGTCAGAAGGGGCAGTGCCACCGGGTGACGTACCAGGGTGGTTCCGCCCCTTGTCTATATAAGAACTATCAAAGCGCAGAGCGGGAAGATGGCGGGAGGCCTCCCAGGAAGCGATTTTTATTTTTTCTATTTTTCAGGTCCGGTGGGCGTCGTTATTGACGATGGATTTACATCGAGGGACACTATATTTTTATTTTGTAATAAAGGATTTGTCAAAAACCGTTTCTTGTGGTTATTACTTTTTGACACTTTTTGGTGAATGGGTAGGGGTACGATGTACCCGATACCCATTCACATTGGGGGGGCCGGATCTGGGGGCTTCCAGATTCTGATAAGCCCCTCACCCACAGACCTCAACAACCACAGCCCAGGGTTGTCAGGAAGAGGCCCTTGCCCCCATCAACATGGGGACAGAGTGCTTTAAGGTGGGGGGTTGGGCCTGGGCATGGCCTGGTATGGTTCAGAGGGAGGGGGGTCCTCGCTCGTTTCCTCCCCTTTCCTGACCTGCCAGGCTACGTGCTCAGATAAGGGTCCGGTATGGACTGGGGGGGCCCCATGCCATTTTTTTCTTTCTTTTTTTTTATAGCCAGGTGCTGGCAATAGGATTTGAGCAGTTTTTTTTTTTCAGAAATTTAATTTTTTGCTGCAGCATATTTTATGCATGCTACAGATGCGCTACTTTACAGGCACATTAAGGGAACCCAAAGGCACTATATTTAAATTAATGTTTCATTTTTATTGTTGCACTTTAAGCATAATAAAATCACTGCTCCAGAAAAAATGATAATTTAAAAAAAATATATATATATTGTTACATGTCCCCCAGGGCAGTGCCCAGACCTCCCATACCCCTTTTATGGCCAATTACCGTATTTATCGGCATATAACACACACTTTTTCCTCCTAAAAATGGAGGGCAAAGCACCAGTGCGTGTTATACGCCGATATAGTAAAAAAAAAAAGCCGGGCAGTGCTGAGAGGAAGAGGAGGGGGGCGGGCCAGGCGGAGCAGAAGGAAGGACGAGCGGCTGCTGTCATAGGAAGTCCCACCTCCTATGATAGACAGCACAGTGGCCCAATGCTGGCACACGGGATGTGTGACGTCTATTATAGACGTCAGATGACAACGGCGGCTCGTACTCGCTTCTCCTCGCACGGCCCGCCCCCCTCTGCCTCAGCGCTGCCTGGCTTTTTTTTTTTAATTATATGGGCGATCTGTGCAATGTAATGCCACTGGCGAGGCTGCTTTGGGGACACTGCACTGGCGAGGCTGCATTGGGGACACTGCACTGGCGAGGCTGCTTTGGGGACACTGCACTGGCGAGGCTGCATTGGGGACACTGCGCTGGCGAGGCTGCATTGGGGACACTGCGCTGGCGAGGCTGCATTGGGAACACTACACTGGCTAGGCTGCATTGAAGACACTGCGCTGGCGAGGCTGCATTGGGGACACTGCACTGGCGAGGCTGCATTGGGGACACTGCGCTGGCGAGGCTGCATTGGGGACACTGCTCTGGCAAGGCTGCATTGGGGACACTGCACTGGCGAGGCTGCATTGGGGACACTGTGCTGGCGAGGCTGCATTGATGAACACTGTGCTGGGGAGGCTGCATTGGTCGACACTGCGCTGGCGAGGCTGCATTGATGGACACTGTGCTGGGGAGGCTGCATTGGGGACACTGCACTGGCGAGGCTGCATTGGTGGACACTGCGCTGGCGAGGCTGCATTGATGGACACTGTGCTGGGGAGACTGCATTGATGGACACTGTGCTGGGGAGGCTACATTGGTGGACACTGGGCTGGCGAGGCTGCATTGGGGACACTGCACTGGCGAGGCTGCATTGGTGGACACTGCGCTGGCGAGGCTGCATTGGGGACACTGTGCTGGTGAGGCTGCATTGGGGACACTGCACTGGGGAGGCTTCATTGATGGACACTGCACTGGCGAGGATGCATTGATGGACACTGCACTGGCGAGGCTGCATTGGTGGACACTGCACTGGCGAGGCTGCATTGGTGGACACTGCGCTGGCGAGGCTGCATTGATGGACACTGTGCTGGGGAGACTGCATTGATGGACACTGTCCTGGGGAGGCTGCATTGATGGACACTGCACTGGCGAGGCTGCATTGATGGACACTGTGCTGGGGAGACTGCATTGATGGACACTGTGCTGGGGAGGCTGCATTGATGGACACTGTGCTGGGGAGGCTGCATTGATGGGCACTGTGCTGAGGAGGCTGCATTGATGGACACTGGGCTGGCGAGGCTGCATTGGGGACACTGCACTGGCGAGGCTGCATTGGTGGACACTGCGCTGGCGAGGCTGCATTGGGGACACTGCGCTGGTGAGGCTGCATTGATGGACACTGTGCTTGCGAGGCTGCATTGATGGACACTGTGCTGGGGAGGCTGCATTGGTGGACACTGCGCTGGCGAGGCTGCATTGGGGACACTGCGCTGGTGAGGCTGCATTGGGGACACTGAGCTGGTGAGGCTGCATTGGGGACACTGTGCTGGCGAGGCTACATTGGGGACACTGAGCTGGTGAGGCTGCATTGATGGACACTGTGCTAAATTTAAAATTTTAAGCTTTTTTCCTAAAACTTCCCTCCTAAATGTGATGTGCGTGTTATACGCCGATAAATACGGTACTTGCATAGAAGCCTTCAGAATGGGCACTTATGATTTTTCCTGTTCGGCTCCCATAGACTTCAATGGGGTTCTCCAATCAGGTTAGAGCCGGGGACTCCTGAACAGGGGGTGTTCTGTCCATCCCTATTGTACACCATCTATCCCCAGTCTTCTGACTCTGAGCTACTGAGTTTGTCCCGAACTGACACTGCACTGCGTGTTGTAGCCTGGTATACTGGAAGAGCCAAGAATTAAGTATTCCCCACTCACCCTGAAGTTGTACAAATTATTTCAACTTGTCTGCTTCAAATAGCTGATGAAGGGATTTCATTCCAAACAGTGGCCATCTATGGCCATCTTCTAATGAGAGCAGTTCTCCTAGATGTGCATTGTACCATAGCGGGGCATTGGGCGAGAAACTCAGCCGCTTCCATACCGGGCCAATTCTGCCATTCCTCTCCTACAATCTCCTCTATGAACATTACTCAGAACACCCAAACATTATATATATATCTTTAGCAGAGATCCTAGGGAAAAAAATGCAATTTTTTATGTCACACGGTATTTGCGCAACAATTTTTCCAACACCATTTTCTTTGAACAAAAGAAACATTTTCATGAATTAAAAAACATGAGAACTCTATTAAAGTCTATGGGACTCGAACATGAAAAATCAAAAGTCCTCATTTTAAAGGACTATATGCAAGCTATTGCCATAAAAAGTGTATGGGGTGTCCGGGGTACCACCCTGGGGGACATGTGTCAATGCAAAAAAAAATGTTTTTAAAACAATTGTTTTTACAGGAGCAGTGATTTTCAGATTTTAATGAGGCTTAAAGTGAAAAAATAAAAATGAAAAATTCTTTCAAATATTGTGCCTGGGGGGTCCCCTGAATGTGCCTGTATGTGGCGTATCTGTACGATGTATGGAGCCTGCTGCAGCAATACTGACATTTCTAAAGATAAAAATATCATTTAACCACTTTTGGACCAGAAAGGATTTGCCCCCTTAATGACCAGGCCATTTTTTTGCGATTCGGCACTGCGTTACTTTAACTGATAATTGTGCAGTCGTGCGACGCTGTACCCAAATACAATTGATGTCCTTTTTTTTCCCCCACAAATAGATATTTCTTTTGGTGGTATATAAGCAAAAAAATAGCAACAAAAGAGCAACAATTTTGAAAAAAATAAAATAAATAGGCCACATTAAATGGCCTGAAGGGCCATATTCGGCCCCGGGGCCTTGTGTTGGACACATATAATTAGTAATCAATTTATGTAGTGAAACTGGATTGCCTGTATGTTAATGTCGGCTCCCTTGTGGTCCTCCAAGCAAGGTTTTCATTGGTTGATCTCCAACATAGATAACTTTTTTTGTCAGTACTCAAAGCACTGGAGGGTTAATGGGTATTCCCCACCCAAGGAAAGTCGACACACTAGAAGATATACTCAACTAGATTCTTCAAAGGTTTCTTTTATTGCCAGGTGTCCATACATGCTAGGAGAACCTAAAGTTTCTGGTAAACAGTAAAATGTCCATCCAGCCCCAATGAAAATCAGGGTGAATATGCAGCTGCACTGTGGGGAAGAGCTGGCTTACCGACATCAGTAGTCAGGCCGTGCTCGGCATATATCACAGTGCAGTATCCGATACCACAGCCAGTCTGAAGGGCTCACCTCCACTCGGACAATGCATGCTTATATAAATTATAGAGTGTAGCCATAGAGGTCCACTTTGGGTGACATTTTTGTTACAGAATGATGGAAATATAAAAAGACATTTAATAATGAAGCTCCTTACCTGAGAGGACCATGGCCACTGAAAATAAGAGAAGAGAAGACACAGAGTTAGGTTTGATCTTCCAAGTTCCAAAAGTTACTTTATACAGAGTAATGAGGATGTACCATGTGACCTGAGCCCTAGCAACCAATAAGATCTCATCTCACTGTGGTCACATGATAGAAGATGTGATTTTTGTCCAAAGCCATGTAGCCAGAGTACTTACCATTCACGTTGTTATCGGTTGCCAGTTCCCGTCGTCCAGGCAGTTCCGGTTCCGAGAGAATTTAAAGAGGTTGTAAACTCAATTGTTTTTTTTTTTTTTCTTTTTCACCCTGAAAGAGAAACACATAATGAGCTAGTATGCATCTCATACTAGCACATTATGCAATACTTACCTTAGAACGAGCCCCCCGCCGTGCCGCCCGCTCACCTCTATGACAGGCGACATGTTCAGTCGCCCGTCTTCCGGGATCGCGGCATCCGGCCATCTGATTGGCCGGAGCCGCAGTGACGTCACTCCCGCGCACGCCCGCGGGAGCCGACGGTCACGGCACGGGACTCTGAAGGAACGGCACCAGCGGCCTTCCTTCAGAGCGCATGCGCCAGTGACGTCACTGACTGCATGTAAGGTAAATATCTCCTAAACGGTACATGTTTAGGAGATATTTACAGTACTTATAGGTAAGCCTTATCATAGGATCACCTATAGGTACAACTTGCAGAGGAGGGTTTACTTCCTCTTTAATAACTTTTCCTCTGCTATTTGAAGATTTGGAAAGAAGGAAGGCAGTATAATGTCCTGATTCACCACCTTGGGCAAAAAAAAACCCTGGGTGTGGAGGTAGAATCCCCCTATCTTGATGTAAAATCAAGAATAGCTCTTTACAATAAAGAGCTGCTAGTTCTGATATTCTTCTGGCTGAAGTTATCACAATCAAAAATACCAATTTTCTGGTCAAAAGAACCAGGGGAACTTCCCCCATTATCTCAAAAGGCTGTTTCTGTAAAACTGCTAGCACCAAATTTAGATCCCAAGGATACAATGGTGGCTTCACTGGTGGAAGCATATGTAATACCCCTTGAACGAAGGTTTGAACCGAGGAATGTGAAGCAATCGGTCTCTGGAAAAAAAAACATAAGGCTGAAATTTGACCCTTATAGTGCCTAAGGCTAATTTAATATCTACCCCTACTTGCAAGAAGGCTAGAATTCTCCTGACAATATATTTGCAGAGATGCCGTTTCCTGGCCTCACACCAGGTAATGTAGGATTTCCAGATTCTGTAATAAATGCCTCTAGAGACTGGTTTCCTAGCATTTATCAGGGTAGAAACTGCAGGGCCATATACACTCTGCTCTTTCAAAGTCAAGGCTTCAATAGCCAAGCCGTCAAATTTAGAGACTGTAAAGCAGGGTAGAATATCGGACCTTGAGAGAGTAGGTCCGGACGCAGTGGAAGAACCCAAGTTCTTGCCACTGCCAATTTTTTAATTTGTGCATACCAAATCCTCCTCTGCCATGCTGGAGCTACCAGGTTTTCTGATTTCTCCTCTAGCTCGAGTTTGCGTAACAGACGTGGCAGCAGCTGAACGAGAGGAAAGGCATAAATCATAGAAAGCTCCTCCAAAGGTCACCAAGGCATCTATTCCGACTGCGAGCGGATCCCTGGTCCTGGACAAAAATCTATTCAACTTGTTGTTGAACCTGGATGCCAATAGATCTACATCTGGGACCCCCCCCCCCCCCAGCATTGTCAGATCAATGCAAAGATCTCGAGGTGTAGGAACCATTCTCTCAGAAACATCTGTTGATGACTTAGAAAGTCTGCCTGCCAGTTTTCTAGCCCTGGAATGAAAACCTCTGATAGGTATGGAACTAATTTTTCTGCCCAGGATAGGATGATAACCACCTCCTTCTGGGCTGACTGATTTTTGGTGCCTCCCTAATGGTTGATATAAGCCGCAGCTGTGGCATTGTCGGATTGTACCCTAACAGGGTAACCCCAAAGTCTGGGCGTCCAGTATTTTAAAGCTGACAAACTTCTCAGATTTCCAAGACATTGCTGGGAAGACTCTTTTTTACCCCAGACCACTTGCAGTCTGCGACATCCAAACCTCCACTGGGATCCAAGGTCTGGATAGCAGGAGAGAAATGGTACAGATACCAACCACCATGGAAGAGGAGTTTGGAAGGAGGTTGCGAGAGATGCGGATACAGCACAGGGGACCAGTGTCAGAGAAGGTCCTGCTAGGATGGTATGATTCTATCTGCTGGGAACTCTGGAAGGAAGCGCTAGCCCATGAGCAGCGACACCAGGGAAAAATCCTCCCCTCCTTCCAGGAAAGGTACTGGTCACAGTACAAAGTTCGAATGGTGTTGTTGGGGAGACATCCGCACATGGAATGGAAAGCTGAGTTAAGCAGGCTGGTCCAGGCGAAGATGCAGTTGGATGAGAGCTACAAAGCCCTCTGCTGGTATGTAACCCAAGCGTGCCCATGGACAGCAGACAACAGCCCGACTGAAGACTTTTGCTACGCCGGCCTGGAGCTGGTATTAAAGAGTCTGTCTGAGGACCCCAACTTTGGGAGCGATTTGGAGTGGCATTTGGAGGAAATCTTGGAATACAGAGAACAGATGCTGAATGTTATGGAAGTGCACCTGGCACTGGAAGATTTGAAGTTTCTAGCCAATCAGTAATGGGAGCTGGATATCGTCTACAGATGGCTGCTAGACTCTGCTCAGCAGCAAGTCTGGGCTCCCTTTGCCTGGGACTATCAGAAAATACCAGCTGACAGCTCTGAAATCCTGGCTGAAGAGTCAGCAATGGGGAAGAGTAACAGTGTGCTTTGCCCGTCGCCGCTCACAGCTTTGGATGCGGAGGTCTTATGGCAGATGAAGCGTTGACTGACATTGACGATCCTGTTTCTGCACAGGACAATCTTGGATGAAGGAATGCATCTGTCCAGCAGCTGGATAAAGGTATAGGAAATGGAGCAGCTGGCTCATATTCCCAGCTGCAGTCCCAGGGCTCGGGAGAAGAGGAAGCCGTCCTCACTCCTCAGCCAGGGATCACAGAAAGCATGGATTTAATTGACTTTTCATCTATGTTATAGATGATAAGTCACCTGCCAAAGTATTGGCACTGGGCCCGAGGGCCACCAGCCGTGCTCTAGACTTTCAGCAATTCCAGAGACTGGGGATTTAATAGACTTGTCTGCTGAGGAAGAACAACCTGGTGAGCCTCCAGCAGAAGAGCTGGCATCAGGGCCAAACGTCACTGAGCTCTGCCCAACATCAACAGCAGCGTTAGCCTCCCTGAGAGAAGAGGCATCTGGCCTTTCTCCTACACCACTGACAGGGACATGGAATTTCCTGCAAGCAGCATTTGTGGAGTTTAAAGAAACTTCTCCAGCTGAAGTTCTGACAACTGGGAAGAGGGTCCAAGACCTTTTTCCCACACCCTGTTGCAGTTCTGGAGGCTATGGGTGAGAAGGTGGCAGTCACTCTCCAGCAGCTGATCGGGATACAGGGGGGGAAAGGAGAGGAGGTTGTCATCCTCCCTCCCCAACAGTCAGTCAGAGAAGAGGAAACGGTCACTCCCCAAAGGCAGCTACACAGTTCGGAGAAGAAGGTGGCCATCCTTCATTCCCCGCAAGAGATCCACAGTCTGGGAGTGGAGGAAGACGGCCTCCCTTACCAACAGTTAGCCAGAGTGAATTATGTGGAGTTTCCAGGAGAAGTGCTGGCAACAGGGCCGAGTGCTACCAACCTCTGCCCAGCACCGGCAACAACTACAAAGTTCCAAGAAGCTGGGGCAATCGGCCCCTCTCCCCAGTGACAAGCTGATGTAGTGAAGCTCCTACACCCAGCTGAAGCATTGGCAGCCGGACAGAGAGTCAATGACCTCTGTCTAACACTTACTGATGACAACTATTTCCTGCAGCCAAGAATGGAGATCATGTGGACTGACTATGTGAGTTCACTCTGCCCGACTCACACATGTTCAGACCAGGTGGAGGTCTGAGACCTTGTTAGTCGACTTTTGATGGGGGAGAAATGTGACAAACTCACTCAGGACAGGGGCTTTTGGAGTGGACTGCAGGCTAGCCTCTTGCCTACTGACTATGGGCCCTGGCTTTTAAGGGAATACTGCTCTTTGTGAGGTGTATACTGGGGGGACCCTTGGAGTAATGTTACTTTGGATTCAAATCCATGTCTCCCCAAGACACACAGACTCTGGGACTCTAGGCCTAGGATCCATGTTAAAGACACGGGCACATTACCATTAAGGACTGCTCCACACATGGCAGCATTGGGCTCCAGAGATCTGGATTCTGTGGAAGGAAGTTCCTGGTCTATTGTACAGTGAGAACCCTACAAGGATGATGGATAAACAGATATTGGTGGACAGTCTGATCCTTCTCTACCCTCCATTGTTATTATGGAGGCTTCACACTCTGGCCATAATGCTGTCCTTACACTGTGCCTGCAGATCAGGTGAAGAAAACTGCTGCATTCTCCTTCAGAAGCAGAATAATAATATCCCAGGGCAGGAAAGGAAGCTCTAGAGTGTGACTGGGCAACACAAACATGGAGAACATCCCTGTGGGTTGGTCAGTTTACCTTGTGAACTCACCATAATCCTTTAACTACATTGCTTACCACAATTGTACTGGGGATTAGTGTTGGGCGAATGGTTCAGCCCGAGTATGAGTTCGGGCCAAACATTGGCTGTTCTCCCATTCGACGAACACCCGAATTATCGGGGCGTTTGACTGTTTGTTTGGCCCCCCAAATGACCGCAATGAATTGTACCGTCGCACAGTGCATTGGAAGCCCTGATTGGCTGAAGCAATGAAAGATTTGCCCAAGAGCACATAGCACTCCAAGCCATGATTGCACATTGTTATGATGACTCTATCCTATCACTGCCTCATTGTCAGGGCAGCTTTTCTACAGTATATTTCAGTGCTGTATGGCACGTTTAATGTAGTAAATTGCAGTGTGTTAGTGCACGTTTAGTGCAGTATATTTTAGTGCATTGGTGCATGTTTACTGCAGTACATTGCAGTTCCCTACTGCACGTTTAACACAGTATATTTTCAGTGCATGATTGCAGGTTTACCGCAGTATATTTTAGTGTGTTGGTGCACGTTTACCGCAGTATATTGCATTGTGTTAGTGCGCGTTTAACGCAGTATACTACAGTGCATTACTACATGTTTACCACAGTATATTTCAGTGTGTTACTGCACATTTAACGCAGTATATTTCAGTGCAATATTGCTGGTTTACCGCAGTATATTGCAGTGTGATACTGCACATTTAACACAGTATATTTCAGCGCACTGGTGCATGTTTACCCCAGTATATTGCAGTGTGTTAATGCACGTTTAACGCAGCATATTTCAGTGCGCTGGTGCATGTTTACCCCAGTATATTGCAGTGTGTTAATGCACATTTAACGCAGTATATTTCAATGCATTATTGCACATTTCCCTGTAGTATATTGCAGTGTGTTAGTGCACGTTTAACGCAGCATATTTCAGTGCGCTGGTGCATGTTTACCCCAGTATATTGCAGTGTGTTAGTGTACGTTTAACGCAATACATTTTAGTGCATTATTGCACGTTTCCCTGCAGTATATTGCAGTGTGTTAGTGCACGCTTAATGCAGCATTTTTCAGTGCGTTACAACAAGGAGTAAGCCGCCAAAGCTTCAGATTAGGGAGGGCAAAGGGCATGGAGAAATAAAACAAGTGGGAAAAAAATGGGGTATTGATATCCAATGTACTTGATGAGTACTAAGAAGTCCATGAACTTAGGGCTGCCATCAAAGGAAAACTGAAACCAAGTATCCGGAGCTGTAGTAGAGATAAAGGAGAAAGGCACCTCTAAGTGCAGATTTTCCAGTTGGAGGTCAAGTCCCTGGTGCTAGCGGCATCCTGCAGAGCAGTTGGGATGTCATGCAGTCTCGCTGGTCTCTGTAGAAAATCTGGCTGAACAGTGGTGGTAGATCTGTCCAAAATGAAGCTTGAGACACTGCTGGAGCAGGATCATGACGTCACCGGTCTGTAACGCGTTTCTGAGCATGTGCGCTGCGAGTGTTGCGGCAGCCACGCTCCTTTTTCAAAGCATAGATGGAGCTATCTGCCCGGACCCTAAATAGGCCACTAGGGGGGGGGCGCTAGATAAGTACATGTAAATGAGCTACAGGGGCATGTTGCAAGACCATCACCCAGAGAAGACAAGGGGATAGAGGCTAATAATTGTATACATCATAATATATAATTAGATGGAGGAATTACAGAACATTATATATGGAAAAATATATATGTATAAACAAATATATATGTAAGAAAAATAAAAACAATATAATTCTATCCGCAATATCTAATGATGACAAAAGTAGTAAATTCATATTTAAGATGCAATTGCTCATAAGAAGTATTAATTAAAAATAATGTTCATAGGGTTGGGTAAAATCAATCAGTAAAAATATTTTTTTATGTAAAAACATGTCATTAGCATACTGGTGGCAGCGTAGGTCTGAGAATTAATCGTATAGGTTTGATAGAAGACATGCAGAATTCATATATGTTTTGAAATCACCCCAAAACTTGCTGTATATAAAAGGTATATCATATGTGTTATGTTTAGGAAGAAATGATAATATGCCTGTGGTCCATGACATAGTAGGGGAAGTGGGCAAAAAAGGGGGGGGAGGGAGGAGTAAAGGAAAAGGGGAGGGGGGAAGAGGGGGGGAGGGAAGAGGAAAGAAGGTGATGTGGGCAATACTCACTGGTGAGGGATACCCGCCACTCCCATGATAACTGGAGGGAAACAAAACTTTTTCCTAGGGGGAAAAAAAAGAAAAAGGAAAACACTTATTAAATTGTGCAAATTGATGATGAATGTAGGGAGGGAATGAGAGTTATACTAAAATAAATGGAAAATGTTGTTAAAGGATTGTAGCAATTTCAATCCCCTCATTGAGGCCCTCTGGAGAGAGGGTATCGAGGGGGTAGATCCAGAAAGTTTCTCTGGCACACATAGTTTCTTGTATTGTTCAGCCTATGGGAGGTGTTCTGGGCAGGGGTGTTGCTAGGTAGGAAAAAGACCGGGGGCTTCAGTCCAAAAGTAAATTTTATCCCACTACGCCCCTTTTCCTGACATCAGAAGGGTGCGTGAAAATCAGCGCCAGGGAGCTTTGCCTGGCGCTGGATTAAAGGTGAGTGTAACACCAATTAGAGCATTTTGATGGGGCAGCACCACTGGACCCCTTTACATTACACAGTCCCACCACACCTCTGAACTCCTTTATATTACCCAGCCCCCCCACACCTCTGGACCCCTTTACATTACACAGGGCCCGCCACACCTCTGGACCCCTTTACATTACACAGCGCCCCCCCACACCTCTGGACCCCTTTTGGATTACATTGCCCCCCACACCTCTGGACCTCTTTACAATACACAGCCTCCCCACAGCTCTGGATTCCTTTACATTACACAGCCCCCCCACACCTCTGGACCCCTATTGCATTACACAGCCCCCCCACACCTCTGAAACCCTTTACATTACACAGCCACCCCCCCCCACGCACCTTTGGATCTCTTTTGCAAAATATAGCCCCCCCCATACCTCTGCACCCCTTTTGCAATACACAGCTCCCTCCACACCTCCAGCTCTTCCCATTCTTCCCCTTCCTACCTGAATCATGCATGCAGAGGGGGAGACACAGGAGAGAGGAGCAGGGAGAGAAACGCCAGCGTTGACTAGACAGCGGGAGTTGCCGGAGATAACTTTCCAAGTTACCCAGCAGGTGATTGGTTGCTAGGTGTTCTAGGTGGTCCTAGCAACTCCCGCTCTCTATTCAGTGTTTATTTTTATTAGCTTACATGAAAGTACATGACACGTAATGGTAAACTGCTGAAACTATTATTGCGGTATCAATTCTATGTATAATCTACTATTATCTATTATAATATATATACTAATATTATAATCCACATCTCTCCTCTAAGCTGAAAAGCCTGAGATCCCAAAAAAAAATCGATCTCAGGCTTTCCAGCAAAAAAAAAAACAGCCAGTGCTTACATCTGCTGGTGCCGGAAGAGACGTCATGACGTCACTTCGGGCCTCCCTGTGTCATACAGCCCTATGGTAAACCGCCACTGGTCTTGGGTTCATTCTTCAACTCCCCGATCACATGGGAGAGACCAGAAAAGTACTGGAGGATAGTGGGAGGGGGCTGAGATCACTAATCAGAGTGTTATAGTGGGAGGGAGGGGGCAACCCCATGTCAGAACACAACAGCTCAGGGAGGGAGACCTCTGTACTAACATAAAATCGTTAGTACAGCGGCTCTGACCGCAGCTGACAGTTTTTTTTTTCATTCATTTCGCTGGGTTAAAAAAATAAAAAATCTTAGTGTGTACCAGGCTTATGTGTTCCTAGCAGTCTCTGTGTGTCCCCAAGTGTATTTTATGCCTGCTTCCTGTCCAGTGTCACCGTGCGCCTCTACCTGCTCCTAGAAGTTCCTGTTTGTCTGTTTTTACGTGGCTAATTGTTCCTACTTGTCTGATGTTTCTCTTGTGTATCTGTCCCCGGTATCTGTGTATCCAAGGGCTCTCACCTTCGTTTTACGTGTGGGCATGCTGTATTCTCCTCAGTTAGTACCCAGAGGTGTCCTTCCTGTCCTAGACCCTTTGTCTACCCTAAATAGTATTCAGTGTCCTGCATGCCAGTAAGACCAGCGCCCCAGTGCTGCTGAAGTATGCTCCTGCCATCCATGTGAGTCAGGTCAGAATAGTGGAGGAAGTCTATGCTGTGGGGGGATACAAAATCATTGAGGGAAGGCACAATAAGTTCAAGAATGAACCTCAGGGGGAAATGATGTGGAAATATGAGGCCTACAATGTCATAAAAGAACACCATAAACCATCTCTGGGATTCTCTGCGATCTGATAAAAGCCTCTTCTCTGGCTATTTGGTCGTATCATTTATGGACAATGTGGAATGTCACTTCAAAGGGTTCAACTGAGTGGGAATGGAACAGAACCTACCTGATCATAAATAACAGCTGGTGGCTTAAAACTGACCCATCTTCCTCCAGAATCCTTCTAGGAGCAGATTATTCCTCAACAATCATTGTGATGGAAGATCACCCCTTCCTCCTGACACCACTCCACTCAGGGTGACCCAGAACCCTTCCATGGGCAGATCATTCCTCTACAATCCCTATGAAGGAAGGTCACCCCTTCCTCCTGACACCACTCCACTAAGGGTGACCCAGAACCCTTCCATGGGCAGATCATTCCTCTACAATCCCTATGATGGAAGGTCACCCCTTCCTCCTGACACCGCTGCACTCAGGGTGACCCAAAACCCTTCCATGGCAGATCACTCCTCTACAATCCCTATGATGGAAGGTCACCTCTTCTTCCCGACACCGCTCCACTCAGGGTGACCCAGAACCCTTCCATGGCAGATCATTCGTCTACAATCCCTATGATGGAAGGTCACCCCTTCCTCCTGACACCGCTCCACTCAGGGTGACCCAGAACCCTTCCATGGCAGATCACTCCTCTACAATCCCTATGATGGAAGGTCACCCCTTCCTCCTGACACCGCTGCACTCAGGGTGACCCAGAACCCTTCCATGGTAGATCACTCCTCTACAATCCCTATGATGGAAGGTCACCCCTTCCTCCTGACACCGCTCCACTCAGGGTGACCCAGAACCCTTCCATGGCAGATCATTCCTCTACAATCCCTATGATGGAAGGTCACCCCTTCCTCCTGACACCGCTGCACTCAGGGTGACCCAGAACCCTTCCATGGCAGATCATTCCTCTACAATCCCTATGATGGAAGGTCACCTCTTCCTCCTGACACCGCTCCACTCAGGGTGACCCAGAACCCTTCCATGGCAGATCATTCGTCTACAATCCCTATGATGGAAGGTCACCCCTTCCTCCTGACACCGCTCCACTCAGGGTGACCCAGAACCCTTCCATGGCAGATCACTCCTCTATGATCCCTATGATGGGAGGTCACCCCTTCCTCCTGACACCGCTCCACTCAGGGTGACCCAGAACCCTTCCATGGCAGATAATTCCTCTACAATCCTTAAGATGGAAGGTCACCCCTTCCTCCTGACACAACTCCACTCAGGGTTACCCAGAACCCCTCCATGGGCAGATCATTCCTCTACAATCCCTATGATGGAAGGTCACCCCTTCCTCCTGACACCGCTGCACTCAGGGTGACCCAGAACCCTTCCATGGCAGATCACTCCTCTACAATCCCTATGATGGAAGGTCACCTCTTCTTCCTGACACCGCTCCACTCAGGGTGACCCAGAACCCTTCCATGGCAGATCATTCGTCTACAATCCCTATGATGGAAGGTCACCCCTTCCTCCTGACACTGCTCCACTCAGGGTGACCCAGAACCCTTCCATGGCAGATCACTCCTCTACGATCCCTATGATGGGAGGTCACCCCTTCCTCCTGACACCGCTCCACTCAGGGTGACCCAGAACCCTTCCATGGCAGATAATTCCTCTACAATCCTTAAGATGGAAGGTCACCCCTTCCTCCTGACACAACTCCACTCAGGGTTACCCAGAACCCCTCCATGGGCAGATCATTCCTCTACAATCCCTATGATGGAAGGTCACCCCTTCCTCCTTACACCGCTGCACTCAGGGTGACCCAGAACCCTTCCATGGTAGATCACTCCTCTACAATCCCTATGATGGAAGGTCACCTCTTCTTCCTGACACCGCTCCACTCAGGGTGACCCAGAACCCTTCCATGGCAGATCATTCGTCTACAATCCCTATGATGGAAGGTCACCCCTTCCTCCTGACACCGCTCCACTCAGGGTGACCCAGAACCCTTCCATGGCAGATCACTCCTCTATGATCCCTATGATGGGAGGTCACCCCTTCCTCCTGACACCGCTCCACTCAGGGTGACCCAGAACCCTTCCATGGCAGATAATTCCTCTACAATCCTTAAGATGGAAGGTCACCCCTTCCTCCTGACACAACTCCACTCAGGGTTACCCAGAACCCCTCCATGGGCAGATCATTCCTCTACAATCCCTATGATGGAAGGTCACCCCTTCCTCCTGACACCGCTGCACTCAGGGTGACCCAGAACCCTTCCATGGCAGATCACTCCTCTACAATCCCTATGATGGAAGGTCACCTCTTCTTCCTGACACCGCTCCACTCAGGGTGACCCAGAACCCTTCCATGGGCAGATCATTCCTCTACAATCCCTATGATGGAAGGTCACCCCTTCCTCCCGACACCATTCCACTCAGGGTGGCCCAGAACCCTTCCATGGGCAGATCATTCTTCTACAATCCCTATGATGGAAGGTCACCCCTTCCTCCTGACACCGCTCTTCTTAGGGTGACCCAGAACCCTTCCAGGGGGAGATCATTCCTCTACAATAAATAAAATAATTAAATAAAAATATAGAAATCAGCGCAATGGTACTAAAAAGTGTGTGTCCTAAAGTGACACGTGCATAACCAATTATACATATATAAAGTACATAAAAAATATAAATATAAAATGTAAGAGGTGCACAGTGCTAAATGATTGGTGACTTCAATATACTGTATATACATAACCAAACTTATATACATGTGATCATATCGAGGGATGTTCTAACATGCATTTTTTAAATTCTGCAAAATAGTGTTTCACTATAAATAAATAGATGTGCTGATCTGTGCAAAAAAATACTAGGTGCTAATCTGTGCGATACCCCAATAAATTATCATCAATTCATAACAACATAAAAAGCAAAACAGAAAAAAACTTTGTCTTATAAATATAAAATCAATTGATGGTGATTGATGAAAGTTCCAAAACCAAGTCCAATAAAGTGCAACAAAAAGGAATGTGCAAAAAGTGCGAATTGTGCTGACTCTTCAGAGGTAATGTGCGTAGTGAGGCGCTCTTTGTGCTGCTTTCACCAGTCACCCCCTAAAATGACTCACCGTATGGAATGGCTGGTAAAGTTATAAACCAGCAGTAGCGCTGTTTATCAATGTGTAGGTTTGATCTCCTCCTCGGACAGACAGCCATGTAAATTCAGGCAGGGATGTGTCATGTATGTAGGAGGAAGGATAAGCTGACATTGTGAGATTCTGTATACTATTATTATTATTATTACTTTTATTTACTAAAAATCTTACTCACGTTTGATAGGTGTCCTCCTGACACTAAGGATGGGGGCAGAGCTGTACAAGCAATCATAAGGCAATCCTGTGTTTGTAAAATTTCCATCTCCGGCTACAATGTATCCCGCCGTGAGAATGAAACTGACCTGTGCAGTGTGTTCCAACGTCCTCGTCCCGCCCAACTAGTTTCGTCTTGTGACGTCTTCACGGAGCGGCAGGACGTTGGAGACACTGCGCCATTATATATCAGGGCAGCCGCCCGTCCATCTATTTCCTCCTCAGATTGTAAACAATTATTGCTCTTAGGTTAATTCCTTATGATATTAAATAACGCCTATTTTATCATCAATCCCATTCATAAAACACTTGGATTAATTAAAAAATTATTTTGTAACACTGATCCATGTTACAAGTACCTATATTTAATATGATTGCTATTCGCTACTTTTCCCCCAGAGGGCAAGCTAAAACCAATTACTATTACATCTATATCTAACCTCACTTCCATATTTAATATAGATTACAATCCAAGCACATATACATACCAATTATTTATATGAAAATCTCTTATATATAATATAAAAATTATTAAGCAAAATATTTACTTTTTTTTTTTTAAATAACATTAAAAACAATCCCATATTTAGAAAATCATTATTTTAAATATGATCTGAATTAGAATTCATTATTATTTTTATTCACTAATTATCAATCTTATTGGGTTCTTATGTTGTATTATTCAGTACTTGTAATTTTAATCTAGGGAAAAACATTTTTCTTTATCAAGATACAATCCCCAATCTTAAGATACATATATTAAAAAATTAAAAAATAAATAAATTACTTGGAATAAAATTGGCTTAATAATACTATTGCATATTTTATTTACCAATGATTACTGTATATTTAAAGATACAGTATCAAAAAATGGGACGTTCCCAACAAAGGGTAGGAAAGCGGGAATCCTCACCAAAAAGGAAGCAAAATATCTAATCCCAGAAGCCCCACGAGTGCCCACAATCTGCTATCTACCAAAAATTCACGAAAAATGCCACTAGACCACCAGGGAGACCAATAATTAGTGGCATCAATTCTATTTTCTACCGAGTAGGTGAGTATATTCACCACTTTTTACAAGAAATAGTGGTAAAGAATGAATCGTACTTAAAAGATAGTGGAGAATTGATTAAAATACCAAAATCCAACATCTATAATGAAAATTGCACCATGGCTACAGTGGATGTTAATGCGCTTTACACCAGTATCAATCAGAAAGATGCCATGAATGCGGTCAGATGGGCCATACAGGGCAAGACTAATTTAAGGAAGAAACAGATAGAATTCATTTCAGAATTACTCAATCTGGCTATGACCAATAACTACTTTTGGTATTGGAAACAATATTACCAACAATGCAAAGGAGTAGCCATGGGAGCAAAGTATGCTCCCAGTGTGGCGAACATGGTCACGGCAAGATGGGAAGAGGAGGAAATTTATGGTAAATGGCCCGACATGGCACTATATAAAAGATATATAGATGACATCGTTATGATCTGGGAAGGCACACAGGAACACCTTAAAAACTTCCTACAGGAATTGAATTTTAACCACTTTAAGACCGGAGGATTTGGCTGCTTAATGACCAGGCCCTATTTTGCGATTCGGCACTGCGTGACTTTAACAGACAATTGCGCGGTCATGCGATGCTGTACTCAATTGAAATTTTTTTCCCACAAATAGAGCTTTCTTTTGGTGGTATTTGATCACCTATGCGATTTTTATTTTTTGCGTTATAAACAAAAAAAGAGCAACAATTTAAAAAAAAAAACAATATTTTTCACATTCTGCTATATAACATTCCCAAAAAAAAAAAGTAAAAATCTAAATTTTTTAACATTTTAGGCCAATTTGTTTTCTGCTACATATTTTTGGTAAAAAAAAATCACAATAAGCGTATTTTGATTGGTTTGCGCAAAAGTTATTGCGTCTACTAACTACGGAAAAGATTTATGTCATTTTTATTGTTTTTTTACTAGTAATGGTGGCGATCTGCGATTTTTTTGCGGTGGACAGATCGGACCCCTAACTGACATTTTTGACACTTTTGGGGATACCAGTGACATTACTGCAGTAATCAGTGCTAAAAATATGCACTGTTACTGTAATAATGACACTGGCAGGGAAGGGGTTAATACTGGGGGTGATTAAGGGGTTAAATGTGAGCCTAGGGGAGTGATTCTAACTGTGGGGGGCATGGCTTGTGAGATGACCATAGAGACATGCGATCCTATATAGCAGGATGGCATGGTCTCTGTGATCATCTCAGGGAGAAGGACAGACGGCTGTGTTTACATCATCTGTCCGTCCTTCTCTGTCAGTGGGGAGAGATCGCCGGTGTCACGGCCATCGGAGCCACCTGACACCCGCACTGGCTTCCCCGATGACGCGTGCTTGCCCCCTAGCTCCTCCCAGGGGAGCGCCGTACATGTACTGGACTTTGCCTTGGAGAGCCAGCCTGCCGCCGTACATCTGCGGCAGCTGGTCGTTATGTGGTTAATAGGTACGATCCGAAATTTACAGGAGAATACAACAATGAGGAAATACACTTTTTAGAGCTGATTTTATGTAACAATAATGGAAACATTGGCACAAAAACTTTTTTTTTTTAAAAAGACGGATCGCAATAGTTTTATACAAACCACCAGTTGTCACCACAAAAGATGGATTTACAACACACCAAGCAGTCAATTTACATGGATCCAAAGAAATTGTAAGTTAGGCTCAGATTACTGGACACAGACCAATCTATAGATGAAAAGATTTGTAGAGAAGGGTTAGATGAGAATTTTTCTAGAAAAGGAACGGAATCGGATTTTTGGTAGAGAGAGACATGAACTACTCACTAGTAACAAAGAAAGAAAGAAAGTAGATGTAGGATGTAACTTTATCGCCGAATACAACCTACAACCAAAAAAGATGGAACGGGTCATCAAAAAACATCGGCCCATACTACTTCAAGATGAGACGCTAAAAAAGATATTCCCTGAACGTCCCAAATTCCTGTATAGGAGAAATAGATCCATACGCAGGAGGATTGTGAATACGGGGTTAGATCCTCCTAAATATATTCAATTGTTTCCCAACATGAAAGGTTTTATAGATGCAAACAATGTAAAGCATGTCGATCCACAAACAGGGATAAAAAAATTTAAAAAATCACAGAATTTGAGGCAAGTACTACTAAAAGAAGATATAAATCACTGATCACATGTGACGCTGCTCATGTAGTATAAGTTCTGGAATGCCCATGTGATTTACACTACATAGGGAGAACCACAAGACCTTTGAAGGTACGTATAGGAGAACACTGCAACAATATTAGAAAAGGCTTTGAAAAACACAATGTATCCAGGCATTTTAAAGTAAAACATAATAAAGACCCAAAAGTGTATTAACATTTTATGGAATAGACAGAATTAAAGCAAATTGGAGAGGATCAGACATGACGAAAGAAGTATCAAAAAGAGAAACTCAATGGATATATGAAATGGGCACCTTGCAACCGAATGGGTTGAATATTAATATAGATCTGTTTCCTCACTAATTTTTAAAGAATATTTATAGATATAAAAAAAGTTTGAAAACACCATACAAAATTAACAGTATAATGAGTGGATGATAGATCATTGTCAGGTCACCTGTGGCCAGGTGACAACTGCACCCTGTTGGAGGCAGGGGCACAGCGCAAGGTAGTGAACCCTATAGCAGACTGCTGCAGATGGACCAGAACGTGAACCCAAGATTCCCCAGGGCGCGGAGTCTAAGACCCAGCAGGTGTTCACCAGAGCTTCTAGTGGTGAGGATGGACTTCGCTGCAGCTGGGCCCAGGTCGCGGCCCCTGGGGTCCCCCAGGTCACGCTCCGTAGGGAGTGAAGAGAAGCAGCCACTCAGGACACACAGAATGGTGAAGGGTAGGCCGAGGTCGGGGTAACAGGCAGACAAGGGTAGTCAAGGGACAGGCCAAAGGTCAGGGTAACAGGCAAACAGGAATAGTCAGAGACAAGCCAAAGTCGGTACACAGAGGAGTAGTTTCAAGCACACGGCAAACAGGAAACAGGAAACTAATACTGTTGAACAGCAAGGCAGGCCTGCAGTGCGCTGGTTAATATAGGCTTCCTGTGATGACCTGGGCGGGGCAGGAACAGGAAGTAGAGGTGATAAAAGCAGCCAGAAGGAAGAGTCTGGCCCTTAATGCACACATGAGGAACGGGTAAGCTACCAGACATTATTGCATATCCATGACAGTACCCTCCCTCTTACGAGGCCTCCCCCTTCCCCGCCCGGACCCGGGTTTAGAGGGAAACTTCAGATGAAATCTTTTTAACAGACGAGGTGCAAAGACCTCCGATGCAGGGACCCAAGATCTCTCCTCAGGACCAAAGCCTTTCCAATGAACAAGGTACTGAAGAATGCCTCTACAGAGTCGGGAATCCAGAACTTGACTGACCTCGTATTCCTGATTATCCTCAGAGACCGGTGCCATGGTAGGGAAAGGACGAGAAAACTTATTGAGGACTAAAGGCTTCAGAAGGGAAACATGGAAGGAATTAGCAATTCTGAGGCTTTTGTGGATCTGAAGTTTGAAACAAACCGGATTCAGTTTAGAAATTATGGTATATGGACCAATGAACCTTGGAGCAAACTTCAGGGAAGGCACTCGAAGCTTGATGTTCCTAGTGGAGAGCCAAACTTTGTCCCCTGGCTAAAGAGAAGGTGGTTTACGCCTGCGGCGGTCAGCAAAGCCTTTGAATTGGTCGGCAGCTGCCCAGAGGGAATCATGAACGTCACTCCAGATAGAATTGAAGGACTCCTGAGCTGAAGCCAACGCTGGGATATCCGAAGAACAGGCCATGGGAAGCGGAAGTTGAGGATGTCTTCCATAAACTGCGAAAAAGGGTGTTTTCTGCGAACTGGTATTTACATGATTGTTATGGGAAAATTCCGCCCACGGAAGTAGAGAGGACCAATCGTCATGATGAGCGGAGACTAAGGTGCAAAGAAAAATCTCTAACTCCTGATTAACCCTCTCCGTCTGCCCATTAGATTGAGGATGGTAAGAAGAGGAAAAATCCAAGGCAATATTGAGGGATTTGCAAAAGGCTCTCCAGAAACGAGACGTAAATTGAACGCCCCTGTCGGAAACAATGTGAGAAGGAACCCCATGGAGGCGGAAAATTTCTCGAATAAAAATGGGAACCAAAGCAGGAGCAGAACGAAGACCAGGAAGGGGAACAAAATGAGCCATCTTGGAAAACCGATCGACTATCACCCAAATGACTGTATTACCGTCCGACAGTGGGAGATCGGTGATAAAATCCATGGCAATATGAGCCCAGGGTTCCTTAGGAATGGGCAAAGGCATGAGGAGACAAGCAGGAGCTTGTGTGGAGGATTTAGACTGAGCACAGACATGACAAGCCTTGACAGAGTCTTTGACCTCCGAGTGGAGATTAGGCCACCGGTAGTGACGACTGATGAGCAAGAAGGAGCGGAGAAACCCTGCGTGGCCTGCCACCTTGGAATCATGCCCCCAACGAAGAATCTTAGTTCTTAGCTCAGTGGGGACAAAGGTCTTACCAGGAGGAATCTTCGAGTCCAGGGTGGTAGAATGGGCAATAATGCATGAAGTGGGGATGATCGGCTCAGGTTCAGGAGTGGACTCCTCGTCAAAATTGTGTCAAAGGACCTAGAAAGTGCATCAGCCCGACCGTTACAGGAACCAGGTTTGTACGTAATCGTGAAATTAAAACGGGAAAAGAAAAGACTCCACCTGGCCTGTCTGGGATTCAAACGTTTAGCATTCTGCAGGTACTGTAAATTCTTGTGATCGGTGAAGATTGTTATGGGGTGAGGAGAACCTTCCAAAAGATGACGCCACTCTTCCAGCGCCAATTTGATTGCGAGAAGTCCCCGGTCGCCGATAGCATAATTTCTCTCTGCCTGAGAACATTTTTTGGAAAAGAACGCACATGGTTGACGTTTCTTCTCAAAAAGTTGAAGAACAGCTCTCACCCCCACTGAAGAAGCGTCCACTTCAATAAAGAATGCATCCCCAGGATTAGGTCTCCTCAAGAGAGGCCCGGAGACAAAGGCCTGTTTCAGATCATGAAAAGCAGCGACAGTTTCAGGGGGCCAGACTTTGGCATTAGCACCCTTCTTGGTCAAGGCGATAATAGGTGCAGCAATGATAGAGTAATTCCTTATGAACTGCCTATAGTAATTTGTGAAGCCAAGAAAGCGCTGTGTGGCCTTAAGGCTAACAGAGAGAGGCCAGTTGGTAATGGCTAAGACCTTCCAGGATCCATACGAAGGCCCAAACTTGAGACAAAGCATCCTAGAAATAGGACCTCAGAACATTCAAAGGAACATTTCTCCAGCTTGGCATAGAGATTATTCTCTTGAAGGCGCTGGAGTACAGTGCGGACATGGTTTCTATGGACATGCAGATTTTCCGAAAAGATCAGAATGTCATCCAGATAGATGACAACAAACTGGTACAGCAGGTCCCTGAAGATTTCATTGACAAAGTTTTGAAACACAGCTGGGGCATTACACAGCCCAAAAGGCATGACCAGGTATTCGTAGTGACCTTCCCGAGTGTTAAACGCAGTCTTCCATTCATCACCCTCTCGAATTCGAATGAGGTTGTACGCCCCTCTGAGATCCAACTTGGTGAAAATGGAGGCACCCTTCAACCTATCGAATAGTTCAGGTATTAAGGGTAAGGGGTATCGGTTCTTAATAGTAACAGCGTTTAAGCCTCGATAATCAATGCAGGGTCTCAAGGTACCATCCTTCTTGGCGACAAAAAAGAACCCTGCTCCTGCAGGCGATGAGGATTTCCAGATGAAACCTTTCTCAAGATTCTCTGCGACATACTCAGACATGGCCTGGGTCTCTGGGATGGACAATGGGTAGGTACGACCCCTGGGCAGCGTTGCCCTGGGAACAAGGTCAATGGCACAGTCAAAAGACCTGTGGGGAGGAAGCACGTCAGCTGATTTCTTACAGAACACATCTCGGTAATCGATGTATGCAGCGGGAAGGTCAGAAGATACCGATGTGGTGGCAACGGAAATTCTCTCCTTTGGGGTCACCTTGGAAAGACATGACGAGAAACATGAGGGGCCCCAAGCCAGGATCCGCCCAGAGACCCAGTCCAAATGGGGAGAGTGGAGCCGTAGCCAAGGAAGGCCCAACACAATGGGGTTAGGGATTTTGGGTAGGATAAGAAAGGATATCCACTCCTGGTGAAGAATCCCTACCGACATCCTAATGGGTAGTGTCTGGAAGCAAATAGTGCCCCCTGGGAGAACAGTGCCATCAATTGCCGAGACCACCAGCAGCGTAGAGAGGGGTGAAAGGGTGAGCTTCATAGAATAAGCAGTTCTCCAATCCATAAAGTTGCCGGCAGCCCCGGAATCCAGATATGCAAGGGTCGACTGAGGAGAAGTGCTTACGTGGAGGCACACTGGAAGAAGAATACGGGAAGGTGATGTTTCTGGGTCCAACATTCCACCTTCTAAATGTATTACCCGAGCGTTTCCCGGGCGAAGCGAACAGGAGATACGAAGGTGGCCCTTGCCTCCACAATAGAGGCATAAGCCCAAAGTTCTGCGTTTAGCACGTTCTTCGGGGGTAAGTCTGGTCCGGCCCAGCTGCATAGGTTCCTCAGCAGGCTGAGGATGCTCCACGGGATGGAGCGAGGGGAGCTCAGACTGGCTAAGACCTAAGGAGTGTTGGAGTCTCTTTTCTATGGACCTCTCCTAAAAACGAATATCGATCTGGTTGCATAAAGAGATGACATCGTCCAGACCGACGGGGATGGTTCTTCCCGCTAATTCGTCCTTCACTCGGTCAGAGAGGCCATGCAAAAAGGTAGCGACCAGGGGCCTCATTGTTCCAGCTCAATTCAGCTGAGAGGATACAGAACTGGAGAGCATATTGTCCCACTGAACAGGATTCTTGGCGGAGACGTAAAAGAGCACTAGCCGCTGAAGAGGCCCGAGCCGGCTCCTCAAAGATGTTACGAAAGAGCTTCAAGAAGTCGGGCAGGTTGGAAACTACCGGATCATTCTTCTCCCATAGGGGGGCAGCCCAGGCTAGAGCTTCGCCGGAAAGGAGGGAAATAATATAGGCTACCTTTGCCTGATCTGACAGGAAGTTTTGCGGCTGAAGCTCAAAATAGATGGTGCATTGGCTAAGAAACCCCCTGCAGGCCTTGGAGTCTCCAGAAAAAACGGATTGGAGGAGGTAGTTGCAGCGGATGCGAATCTGTGACTGGCGCGACAGGCCCAGCCACTGGTTGTTCTTGGGGTTGCAGATTCGGGTGCCCAACGAGGTCTGAAGCTGTTCAAAGCGGGAAGCCAGATACTGTAGGAATCGCATCACCTGAGTCTGATTAGTTTCATGCGTCTCGAGTCTGTGAACTAAGCCCTGTAATGGATCGTCTGGGGGGAGCGGCACGTCAGCCGGGTTCATGGCTGTTCAAACTGTCAGGTCACCTGTGGCCAGGTGACAGCTGCACCCTGTTGTAGGCAGGGGCGCAGCGCAAGGTAGTGAACCCTATAGCAGACTGCTGCAGATGGACCAGAACGTGAACCCAAGATTCCCAAGGGCGCGGAGTCTAAGACCCAGCAGGTGTTCACCAGAGCCTCTAGTGGTGAGGATGGACTTAGCTGCAGCTGGGCCCAGGTCACGGCCCCTGGGGTCCCCCAGGTCACGCTCCGTAGGGAGTGAAGGAAAGCAGCCACTCAGGACACACAGAATGGTGAAGGGTAAGCCGAGGTCGGGGTAACAGGCAGACAAGGGTAGTCAAGGGACAGGCCAAAGGTCAGGGTAACAGGCAAACAGGAATAATCAGAGACAAGCCAAAGTCGGTACACAGAGGAGTAGTTTCAAGCACACGGCAAACAGGAAACAGGAAACTAATACTGTTGAACAGCAAGGCAGGCCTGCAGTGCGCTGGTTAATATAGGCTTCCTGTGATGACCTGGGTGGGGCAGGAACAGGAAGTAGAGGTGATAAAAGCAGCCAGAAGGAAGAATCTGGCCCTTAATGCACATATGAGGAACGGGTAAGCTACCAGACATTATTGCATATCCATGACAATCATACATCAATAATACATTTTTTTATACTGTATCTTTAAATATATACAGTAATCATCGGTATGTAAAATATACATTATTATTATTAAGCCAATTTTATTCCAAGTAATTTATTTATTTATTGTTCAATTTTTTTAATATATGTATCTTAATAAAGAAAAATATTTCCCTAGATTAAAATTACAAGTACTGAATAATACAATATAAGAACCCAATAAGATTGATAATTAGTGAATAAAAATAATAATGAATTCCAATTCAGATCGTATTTATGATAATGATTTTCTAAATATGGGATTGTTTTTAATGTTATTTAAAAAAAGAAAAAGTAAATATTTTGCTTAATAATTTTAATATTATATATAAGAGATTTTCATATAAATAATTGGTATGTATATGTGCTTGGATAGTAATCTATATTAAATATGGAAGTGAGGTTAGATATAGATATAATAGTAATTGGTTTTAGCTTGCCCTCTGGTGGAAAAGTAGCGAATAGCAATCATATTAAATATAGGTACTTGTAACATGGATCAGTGTTGCAAAACAATTTTTTAATTAATCCAAGTGTTTTATGAATGGGATTGATGATAAAATATGCATTATTTAATATCATAAGGAATTAACCTAAGAGCAGTAACTGTTTACAATCTGAGGAGGAAATAGATGGACAGACGGCTGCCCTGATATATAATGGCGCAGTGTCTCCATGAAGACGTCACAAGACAAAACTCGTTGGACGGGACGAGGACGTTGGAAAACACTGCACAGGTCAGTTTCGGTCTCATGGTGGGATACATTGTAGCCGGAGACGGACGTTTTACAAACACAGAATTGATTTATGATTGCTTGTACAGCTCTGCCTTAATCCTTAGTGTCAGGAGGACACCTATCAAACGTGAGTGAGATTTTTAGTAAATAAAAGTAAATAAAATACATTTTTAGTAAATACATTTAGTAATTTTATACATACATTGGGATACATTGTAAAACGTCCGTCTCCGGCTACAAACACAGTATTGCAGTATTGCAGTCAATTGGCAGCAATTGTAAGTCTTCTTTGCTCTTTAGATAGCCCTAGATTTCCCTGGTGCTTGATCCAAACCATTCTACATTCCTCTATCACCCCTATGATGGGAGGTCACCCCTTCCTCCTGACACCGCTCGGCTTAGGGTGATCCAGAACCCTTCCAGGAGCAGATCATTCCTCTACAATCTGTGTGATGGAAGGTCACCCCTTTCTCCTGACACCACTCCACTCAGGGTGACCCAGAATTCTTCCAGGGGCAGATCATTCATGTACAATTTCTGTGATGGAAGGTCACGCCTTCCTCCTGCCGCCACTACATTCAGGGTGACCCAGAACCCCTCCAGAGACAGACCATTCCTCTATACTATATGTGATGGAAGGGCAACCCTTCTTCCTGACAGCGCTCAGCTAAGGGTGACCCAGAACCTTTCCTTTCCCTCCAGTGCCTTCTTTCCATTCCCTCCACTGCCTTCCTCTTATTCCCTCCAGTGTCTTCTTTCCATTCCTACCAGTGCCTTCCTCTTATTCCCTCCAGTGCCTTCCTCTTATTTTCTCCAGTGCCATCTTTCCATTCCCTCCAGTGCCTTCCTCTTATTCCCTCCAGTGCCTTCCTTCCATTGCCTCCAGTGCCTTCCTCTTATTCCCTCCAGTGCCTTCATTCCATTCCTACCAGTGCCTTCCTCTTATTCCCTCCAGTGCCTTCCTCTTATTTTCTCCAGTGCCATCTTTCCATTCCCTCCAGTGCCTTCCTCTTATTCCCTCCAGTGTCTTCCTTCCATTCCCTCCAGTGTCTTCTTTCCATTCCTACCAGTGCCTTCCTCTTATTCCCTCCAGTGCCTTCCTCTTATTTTCTCCAGTGCCATCTTTCCATTCCCTCCAGTGCCTTCCTCTTATTCCCTCCAGTGTCTTCCTTCCATTCCCTCCAGTGCCTTCTTTCCATTCCCTCCAGTGCCTTCCTCTTATTCCCTCCAGTGCCTTCCTCTTATTCCCTCCAGTGCCTTCTTTCCATTCTCTCCAGTGTCTTCTTCTAATCCCTCCCAGTGACACCTTCTTATTTTTTCCAGTGTCTTCTGCTCACTTTCTCCCATGTCCTCTTTAAATTCCCCAGTGTCTTCTAATTTCCTCCAGTGCCTTCTCATTCCCTCCATTGACTGCTTCTTATCCCCTCCAGTGTCTTTTGCTAATGCCCTACAATAATTCTTCTCATTTCTTCCAGTGTCTTCTCATTCCCTCCAGTGTCCTCCTCTCCTTCCCTCCAGTGTCCTCCTCTCATTTCCTCCTGTGTCCTCCTCTCATTCCCTCCAGTGTCTTCCTCCCATTCCCCACAGTGTCCATTGCTCATTTCCTCCACTCTTCTTGATAACAAATGGCTTTTTGCCTCACGTTAAAGATGGTCCATTTTCAGAACAGCGCCCCTCTAAATTTTGCACCTTGGGTGGTAGCCCCATCTCCCCCCCTATACTACGCCACTGCCATCACCCACAGAACTCATCCCATGCCCCCACCGTCCACAGAACACATCACATGATCCCCATCACCCACAGAATTCATACCATGACCCCATCACCCACAGAACTCATCACATGACCCCATCACCCAAACAACATATCATATTACCCCATCACCCACAGAACTTATCATATGACCCCATCACCCACAGAACTTATCATATGACCCCATCACCCACAGAACTCATCACATGACCCCATTACCCACAGAACTCATCACATGACCCCATCACCCACAGAACTCATCACATGACCCCATCACCCACAGAACGTATCATAGGACCTCTTTACCCACAGAACTTATTATATGACCCCATCACCCACAGAACGTATCATAGGACCTATTTACCCACAGAACTTATCACATGACCCCATCACCCACAAAACTCATCACATGACCCCATCACCCACAGAACTCATCACATGACCCCATCACCCACAGAACTTATCACATGACCCCATCACCCACAGAACTTATCACATGACCCCATCACCCACAGAACTCATCACATGACCCCATCATGCACCCGACAAATATTCCTTGTATCAATGATCCTCAAAGCCTTTAAAGCATTAGTTTGTAGAAGGAGGAGGGTACCTTGTATAGGGGGTGCCAGCTGGAGGCACAGCAGGGTGAGGAGGCAGGCAGAGCTCAACATGGTGCTACCAGAAAGTCAGAGGTGGCAATGACAGAAGATAAGTAGGGATGGGATATCTGTACATACACACACATTACATCATTATCACACCAAATGCCCCTCCTTCTGCACAGCCATGACAATAATATGTATGTATAGTTTCCAGAAGGGTGACAATAATATGAAGTTTGCATGCATTTTGGGTTTTACAGACTATGTGCAGCTTTCATTTCCATATTTTATAGCCATCCATAAATGAGTGTTCTTTCTCCAGCCTCTCCAGGTGTCTATAATCATGTAATGTTATAGGAAATATGGTTACAATAATCCTCTTCCTGGGTACGTTTACATTGAATTTGTCTGGAGCAGACAGTGTGAGGACCAGGAATACCTGTTTATACATTGGAGGGGTAATGGGGGACACCCAGGAGATCGGCCTCCATATGTATTCTGCTACATACAACCCCAGATCACCCGAACACTAAGATGAGACTCCTCATTGTATGGGGAAAAGACAAGTTTCTAGGAATACTATAATGGTTGGGGGTCCATTTTGTATAAATAAATGAAAGACAATCAGACATAAATATCCAAATAACATTATAATATTATGAAGTGTTACATAGTTACATAGTTAGTGAGGTTGAAAAAAGACAACAGTCCATCCAGTTCAACCTATGATGTGTGTGTGTGTGTGTGTGTGTTTGCTTTTAACCGTACATTGTATACCCCTGTATGTTGTACATTGTATACCCCCTGTATGTTGTACATTGTATACCCCCTGTATGTTGTACATTGTATACCCCTGTATGTTGTACATTGTATACCCCTGTATGTTGTACATTGTATACCCCCTGTATGTTGTACATTGTATACCCCCTGTATGTTGTACATTGTATACCCCTGTATGTTGTACATTGTATACCCCTGTATGTTGTACATTGTATACCCCTGTATGTTGTACATTGTATACCCCCTGTATGTTGTACATTGTATACCCCTGTATGTTGTACATTGTATACCCCTGTATGTTGTACATTGTATACCCCTGAATGTTGTACATTGTATACCCCTGTATGTTGTACATTGTATACCCCTGTATGTTGTGGTCTCTAAGGTGTCCATCTAACAGTTTTTTGAAACTATCAATGCTCCCTGCTGATACCACTGCTTGTGGAAGAGAATTCCACATCCTTACTGCTCTTACAGTGAAGAACCCCTTACGTATTTTAAGGTTAAACCGCCTTTCCTCTAGTTTTAGTGAGTGGCCACGTGTCTTATTGTATTCCCTTACTCTGAATAGTTTGTTCCTTATGCCAGGGTCACCAGTACAGTATTTGTACATTGATATCATATCCCCCCTCAATCGTCTCTTCTCCAGAGAGAATAAGTTCAGTGCTTGTAGTCTTTCCTCATAGCTGATGTCCTCCATTCCCCTAATTATTTTTGTTGCCCTTCTCTGGACTCTTTCCAATTCCAGCACATCCTTCCTGAGGACCGGTGCCCAGAACTGGACAGCATACTCCAGATGTGGCCGGACCAGAGTCTTGTAGAGTGGAAGAATAATCTCTTTATTTCTGGAGTGAATCCCCTTTTTTATACATCCCAGTATTCTGTTGGCTTTACTTGCAGCGGCTTAGCATTTACAAAGCAAAATACCACGTGCAACATAAATTACATCACAGGAAAATGGCGCCCATCTCCGCACACAGTCTTAAAACACTGTAAACCTTGTGTAGCGCTACCCCCGTGAGGGATGCTTATAGCTACTTGACCCCAATGGATGCCCTGACCTTGCAAGTCCCCTGACACCTCTGACACCCAGGGGTCGGACATTTCAGCAATAGCAAATGTAATACACAGACACTAAATTAGGACCCAGTCATCAAATATGTCTTTTCTTACAGTTTGGCAGTTGGCAAACTTAAAAAGAATGTGACTTAGGCAAGTACAATACTACTGCCAGACTCTTGGTACAAATAAACAAGAAGATTCTGGATATAAAACTTTAGTAGAACAAAGAGCAGTAACCAGTAGGGATGATCGAACATTTTGGGTCGACCATCGGTTCGACCCGAACATTGACTGTTCGAAATTCGGCCGAATTTAGAACTTTTTGCTGAAAAAGTTTGGATTTCGGCAACCAGAACCGACCAAAATGCAATGGGACAGGAAATGGGCTTTAAAAGCCTGTGATTGGACCAGAACCATCAGTAAAAGCCAATTGAGGGGGCAGGAGAATGCTAGGAATGTGATTGGAGTGACTAGAGGGTCCCTAGACCAATCATTAGTGAATACGCCCCCCAGTATATAAGATAGCCCCGCCAATTTCCTAGCATTGTAATACAGGGATGTGGAAGAGAGTGGAAGCAGTTCTGTGACTTCTGCTTCAAAAGTGTCATTTAGCAATTATTAGTGTGAGGAAAGGGATATCTAGTGTAGTTAGGGTGCTATTTTCCACTTTAGTTAGCTTCAAAAATATAGTTTCTGTAGGGAAAGTGTGAAGTGTCAGGGTGACCGTAGTGTAGTGTAGGGTGAACTGACTCTGACTGCTATGGCAGGGTGACCAAACCCTTCCATGTCAGGGTGACCGCTATAGAGAAAAGATCGTTTTCTCTTATGTGACTTACAGAGCAGCGATATGGCTTCTCTCCGGTCAGCCTGCTTTTTGCTGCAGGCGTTTATAGGGCTTTTTTGAGGACATGTTTGGAGTCAGGCATGACATCTGAACTTGTGTATAGGGGTATATATACACACACACATGTATGTATATATACACATACAGATATATAGGTGTGAAAGTAGCAGAACCCTATGCTTGCGCTAATTAAATTATTAACACCAATATGGCTCCGCTCCTATAACAATAATATATATGTGTATAAATACATAGAAGTGTGTGTGTATATATACCCCTATACACAAGTTCAGATGTTTTACCCTGTAGCGCTGTAGCTCAGCTGCGTGTCTGTGTTGCAGATGATGAGAATAACCTCTCAAGTGGCATCAGACCAACTGGAAATGCCAATGGCAGATGCGTCCACACTAGCCCACCGGAGGCTTTCCCTCTGCACCGGTTCGCTCTCCTCCAAGTGTCCGGGTCACTGCTTCCAGATGAAGGCCGTTGTCCCAAGAGACTGACTCCTCCCCCCCACAAGCTATTTATCCTCTCCCAGCATTCTCTTCTCTCTCGTCAGCTAGTGTGAACTTGTAGTCCACAATAATCAATCCCCTGTGTGGGTCTGGGCTCCTTGGACTACATGTCCCAAGATCATCTGCTATTCTTTGAGCTCCCACTCACTCTACATTCAGAATGTGACAAAACAGTCTAGGCTGAGCACTAGGGAAAACACACTCACTGTGGCAGATGCTGTAAGTGTCCCTCGACAATGCAGGAAATTTTAGGCAGCTCCTGGCTACATCCTCTCCCCACTTGAAACCCTTGGACCTCCAAAGAAATAGGAACTCCACAAAGTTTTATTAACCAGAAGTTAGTAAAAAAGCCGATACAAAATATAACATCAACCATAACTCAGACTTAACAGGCATTTACATACTTCTAGATTTTGTTGGAACCATTTATATACATTTTCAGTTACCTCACCGGCCAGGGCTATGGCCGTTGCCCACCCAGTAGTGTCAGAGGGTAGGTCAAGAAAACCCCCTACCCAATAGTTGGTAGTGGGGTCTGGCATGGAGTTTTGTCTCTGAATAGTGGGAATCAGTTCATCAGAAGTTTCTCCTAGAATGTCCTAAGTGGTTCTCTTGGGAGGGTTTATGTTTTGTCTCAGTTTAATAGGTGAGAACTTCAGATATAGGAATGGGGTTTATGTCCAAATTCCCAACACCAATGGAATTATGTGGTTCCAGTGAAGGATCAGCAAAATCAAACTCAGGGAAGCGAAGACCTTCACAAGGTTTCTCTTCTGATAGTGGGACCCCAACTTCAGATTGGCAGTCTGGTTCAGGTAGTAGTAGGTTTTCATTGTTGAAGCTGATTAAATCTCCAAAACACGGGGGCGTGGCCACCGCATGACGATAAGCGGACGTGTTTGAGCTGAGCTCTGTCTGACCCGCTCCTTCTCCTTGCTTTTACAGCAGAAACATCGGTGTGAGATCTGCCTGCACAGATGCCCCCAAAGAAGAAACTGTCCCCACAGCCTCAGTGCACACCACGGCTTCGCTCCAGCTCCCTGGATGTGTATTTAGCCGGCGATGGCCGACAACCATGGGCAGGATCCAAGATGGCACCAGGTGAGTGCTCCGCAGCCACACATGCTGCCTCCCAGATCTTCTCACCACAGCTGCCGCTCTCCTCCCCACCTCCACCTGTCTCTCCCAGCTCCCCTGGCAGTTCATCCCACGGCCTGGATTTTGGGGATGCCCTAGGGCAGGAATCTTCAAACTACGGCCCTCCAGCTGTTGCGGAACTACACATCCCATGAGGCATTGTGAAACTCTGACATTCACAGACAGGACTAGGCATGATGGGAATTGTAGTTCTTGAAAAACTGAAGGGCCAGAGTTTGAAGACCCCTGCCCTAGGAGATAGAGACTTGTGGTCACATATCCTGTCTCTCCCTACTAAAGCTGACCTGGAAAACTTTGTCACCAGGATGGAGAAAGCATTAAGGCAGGACGTAGAGACTTTACAGGCTGACACCGTGCATCTGGGGGGCAGAGTTGAGGCCTTGGAGACCTCCGTAGAAGATTTAACCCCTACACTGCTGGCATTGCAACAACATAGTAAAACTCAGAATCAACGTATTGACTCTTTGCTGGTCCAGCTTGATGATATGGAAAACCGCAGCCACAGGGTTAACATCCACACTAGAGGTTTGCCTGAGGCCAGGGCACATAGGGACCTCGTCCCAACCTTACAGGGTGTCTTTCAGCAAATCCTAGGAAGAGAAGCCCCTGATTATATTGAGATTGATCGAGCACACAGAGCCTTGTGCCCCCCCTCTACTGACCCTGACAAACCGGGGATGTCATATGCAAGCTGCATAAATATTCCTTGAAGGAACGCATTAAGTATGTATCATGTACGGGGGGTCTGCCATGTGGACTTTGATGGGGCGAAGCTGTCACTATTTCCGGATCTTTCCCCCCGCACACTCATGCAACACAGGGCACTTAAACCTCTCCTGGAAAAACTACAGGACGCCCACCAGATCTACAGACGGGGGTTTCCCTTCAGCCTATCAGTTTCCATAGATGGTACCCAGGTTACCCTACAGAACAAATCGGATCTGCCACAGTTCCTATGTCACCTTTATCTCCCGCCGGTGGAAATTCCTGACTGGCACTCCCCGCCAGAGATCCCAGCACTGGCTCATTCTCAACCTTGGCAGCAGGTTCGCCGCAGGGGTCGGAACAAGCCTCACAATGAAACACCCAGATCTACTGCCTCCGTCTGGGGAGGCTCCTTGAAGGACGGTTTGGGACCCGGCCCTGTTTCTTTTCTTTTCTTTTTTGCTTCCCTTTCCATGTTCTCTCCTTTCTTAGAGATTTCGCTCTTATGGGACAGTTCCAGTATCAATGCAATTTTTCATTTTTTTTTCTTTTATCTTGTGACTGCTGTTGTAGACTCATAACATGCACTTCTATTACCTGAGGTGCCTTATCGCAGGAGTGGGCCTGGAGATGCCTGCCCATAATCTGTTGTGCTACCTACCTCCAATAGTCCTACTCTTTCAAGTTGTGTTTCCCGTTTGGGGAAGGTGGCGGTGCGAGGGCTGCAGGCCTCTCTCCTTTGGGGGGGATGGGCGGTGGCGCCGCCACCATGTGTAACTTGGTAACGTTTGGGGTGCGTATATGGCGCTTTATTTGTTATGTTTTGTTATTGTACTTGTTATTTACGTGTTTTCTTTTTTTCAGTGCTCTGTTCTCCCTGGGTCGGTCTGCTGCGGGTCTCTCTCCCCTTTCCTTGATGACCCCGAGGGTCCTCTCACCAGTAACGTAACATGGCTTCTCTGAAGATAGTGTCATACAATGGCCTGGGCTCCCCGTCAAAACGCAGGAAGTTGTGGCTTGAAACAAAGAGGCTGGGGGCACACATTCTCTTTTTACAGGAAACTTATTTCCGTGCTGAGTCGGTCCCGCACCTGCCAACCCACCTGTACGATCAATGGTTTCTTAGTAGTTCACCCAGACCTAAATCGGGGGGAGTGGCGATCGCAATACACAAACATTGCCCCTTTATCCCCCTGCACCATTACTCCGATCTGGAGGGCAGATTTGTCTTCTTAAAGGGGACTCTATTCACACTTAAGCTTACCCTGGTTGTGTTATATGCCCCCAATACTCCTCAGCTTACATTCATTTATCGGGTTCTGGACTCTCTTTCCAGTTTTAGGGAGGGATGCCTGGTGGTTGGGTGGGACTTTAACCTTTCCCCTCACCCACTCCTAGATACCTCCTCCGGCCAGTCCGTCCATTCCTTTGCATTCCTTAAATATTTCCACAGATCTCTACAGTCTCATCATCTGGTTGACTGCTGAAGACTGCTCCACCCCACGGTAAAAGATTCCAGTTATTACTCTGCTCCTCACAATGTTTATACACGGATCGATCTTCTGCTGGTGGATCACCATCTCTTAGAGTCGCTCTCGGGTGCATAGGTCGGTTCGCTCACCTTGTCAGACCATGCCCCGATCTCTATCTCCTTCACCCCTTTATGCCAAGGCTCACGGCACTGTATGTGGAGCTTAAATGAAAATTTACTGGACGACGCAGTGGCACTGCAGTAGGTTTCTACCACTATCTCTCACTATTTTGCTGGTTGAAATGGGGATGGCCTCAGTGTGGGAGGGACACAAAGCCATTGTCCGGGGGGACACTGATTTCCCAGGGAGCTCGGCTAAAGAGGGTACATACGGGTGAAATGTTATCTCTTTTAGCTAAAATTTGGGCTACGGTGCTTAAACATAAACGCAACATGGAAAAATACCAACCTAATCGCTCTCTTCGTTCCTCTCAAAACCTCCTGCTCTCTAGCTCCCTTGTCACCTCCTCCCGTGCTCGCCTCCAGGACTTTACCAGAGCCTCTCCAATCCTGTGGAACTCCTTACCCTTATCTGTCCGATTATCTCCTACTCTATTAGCTTTTAGGCAATCTCTGAAAACCCTCCTTTTCAGAGAATCCTATCCTACCCACACCTAGCAACCGTACTTCTGTTTTCTCCATCTGCCCATCCCCCTCGGTTACTGCCTTTTGTTTCACTTGACCCTCCCTTCTAGACTGTAAGCTCTAACGAGCAGGGCCCTCTGATTCCTCCTGTATTGAATTGTACTGTAACTGTTTTGTCTTCCCTCAAATTGTAAAGCGCTGCGCAAACTGTTGGCGCTATATAAATCCTGTATAATAATAATAATAACATGGGTGTGGCACTTGGGGGCTGAGCTCCGGTCCCTTAGGGAGGAACTTTCCGCTCTTTCGGAGAATCGTATCTGGGTAAGGTTGCGACACGTATCACATAGGTTCTACGAATTCGGGAACAAGTGCGGGAGGCTTCTAGCTAGAGCCTTTCGGGTGTCGGGTTACGTGCATAAACTCCATAATGCCCCTCGACGGTACTGCCCTCTAAAATAACCGAACTGTTCCAAGATTATTATACTCAACTCTACCAGCTCCCTGCTCCTCTTCCTGGATCTTCAGTTGCATAGAAGGCAGAGCTCCTCACTAAATATTTGGAGGAGGCACAGGCCCCATAGTTTACGGTCCAAGTCAGCAAAAAGCTGGATGAGCCCATTTCCTAGACAGAGATTGAGGTGGTCATTAAGGAACTCCCAAACATTAAAAGCCCAACGGTTTAACCAATATATACTCCTGGAAATTCTTGCCCCTCCTTTCTAGCCATATGTGTACCTACTTTAATGCCCTGGCCTTGGGTACCCCCCTCCCCCCGAAGGCCCTTACCACTCACATTACTGTCCTCCTGAAGCCAGGGAAAGACCCCACCGTGCCCGGTAGCTATAGACCTATCTCTTTGTTGAACACTGATATTAAGATCTTAGCAAAAATCCTGGCGAATCGTTTGACACCCATTCTATTGACTGTGATACACACTGACCAGACTGGTCTTAAAGCTGGGAGGAAGGCTAGAGACCATTTCAACTGGGCTATCCAGCTGATCCATTGGACCAGATCCCAACCCGACTGTCCCCCTTGTCTTCTATTGTTGACCAATGCTGAAAAGGCATTCGACAGGGTGGATTGGCAATATCTCCGTGCTGTTCTGACTAGATTGGGACTGGGGCAGACTATGCTTAAGTGGATAGAGTCTTTATACAGCTTCCCATCAGCCCGAGTTAGGGTGAATAGCGTTCTTTCCGACCCCTTCTCTATTTGAAATGGGACCAGGCAGGGGTGCCCCCTTTCTCCTCTCATCTTCGCCCTGACCCTTGAACCCCTGCTGAATAAGATTAGTTTAAATCCTGACATAAAAGGTTTCAGAGTGCGTACGACAGAGCAAAAATTGTCTGCTTATGCAGACGACGTGCTGTTTTATGTTGCAGATCCACGGATCTCCCTCCCTAACATTATGGCTGAGTTGAGGGGGCTCCAATCCCTGTCCAATTTCAAAATAAATTACAATAAGTCTGAAATTCTCCCCCTCAATGTCTCTGATGAGCTCCGTGCTCAGTTTACAGGCATCCTTCCCTTTTGAGTGGTGTCGATCTTCCCTGAAATACCTGGGTATTAATCTGACACCCCATGTTTCCCAGTTGTACTCTAGCAATTTCGCACCCTTGCTCCCCGAAATAAGAGCTGATCTACAAAAATGGGACCGCACGACATTCTCCTTGATGGGCCGAGTCAGCATACTCAAGATTAATGTGTTGCCAAGAGTGCTTTTCTACCTGCAGATGGTATCTATCTCTTTACCCAAATCTTTCTTTTTGGCCTTCAACAGCTTATTCTTAAAATATATTTGGCAGGAGAAAAACCCACGCATTGCACTATGGGTGCTACAGCGCTCTAGGGGGTCGGGAGGCCTAGGGGTCCCTTCCCCTAGGAGATATTATGAGGCAATTTCCATACAGCAGATCTTGGATTGGCATCATCATGTCAAGACCAAGGCGTTCCTCTTGAGAAATTCTTAGCGGGCCGAAACCTATCTCATGCTCCCTGGCTGCCCCATGACTCTCGTGGGCCTCTCGGATTTGGTGTCTCCTACCACCACCCATGTGCTCAAATTGTGAGATATTTTGAACACGCAAGAAGAATTTTCCCCGGCAGTGTCCCCGCTCGCACCCCTGGGAGGCTTACCGTGGTTTCTCCCTGGGGAACAGATGTCCTATTTAAGGTCATGGATGGGGGGTGGTGAGGTGCGCTGCAGAAGGTTTGTACAGGGTAGGGGCCTGGTGTCCCTGGACTGGCTTTGTGACCAATTCGGTCGCTTTCCTATGGATGAATGGCGTTACAGACAATTGCACCATTTTAATACTGGTCTACCACAAGCTGTTAGGCCCCCATCCTCTATGACCCCTTTCGAAAAACTGTGCATATCGGCCGAGCCAGTCCCTCATTTTAATTTGGTTCTATATGGGCTCTTGCAGGCTCTCAATTCTAGGGGTAGACCAGTCTATGACACTTGCTGGCAGGAATGTGGGTTCCAGGGCTCCTACCTCCATATCTGGTGGGAGTGCCCGCGGATTCGCCCCCTTTTGGCAAGATGTTAGAGCACAGATTAGGGTTATTCTGGATATCGAAATGGATGATTCTCCTTTGAGATTCTTGGTTCATGTGCCACCCATTCCTCTTCGCCATTACCGCAGGTCGGTCTTGCCACACTTGTTGAACATGGCCAGACATCTGATTCCCATGTATTGGAAGTCAGCTCGGGTTCCTGTGAGGGCTGATTGGATCCGTCTGGTCAACAACATAATGGGGGCAGAGGAGTGGGTTGCGAAGTTTAGAGATCGTTATGAGAAGTTTTATGGTATCTGGGCTATCTGGATTCATTACACAACCACCTCTACTACTGTGGAGACGTCCCAGCATACCCCTCCTACACCACTTCCTGCTGTCCACGCATGCCCTAGGCGTGACCCAGGTGGTACTACGTAGCCTTAAAGAGATGACCTGTTGCTGTAACTAACTCATTTTTTTTTGCTTCTATATCACTGACAATGCTGATCTAGGACACGGTGCTGAATGTTTTGAATTCTTGCTGTTCGGGTGTGGATTTTTTGCCCAACCCTTACTGTACTGCCTCAATTCTTGTTTCTTTTAAGTTCCAAGTTTCTCTTTTTTCTGTAACCTTTGTTATTGAATAAAAATAAAGATTATTCAAAAAGATCTCCAAAACACTCTTCAGTGGATGGACTGATGTTTTCCGTCTTGACTATACTAACCCTTTCGGCTAAAGATAAAATCTCCACCCCTGGACTTGAAGAGCTCTCCCTTCCTCCTTCAGTGGTGCAAGGCCCAGAATTCCTTTCTCCTGTTTGGGGCCATAACCAGTGAGGCACCATCTCATCATCTTCACTGTTCTCATATTCCACCATTGAAGGTAGACTTGGGTGCAGCGGGGTTCAGGGGGGGTTGTTGGATCTCTACTTGAGGAAATCGGTGTCTGAGACGTGATGAGTGATGAGCCTAACATCCCCCTGTTTGGTTTGCACCAGAACATCTCGAACAGGGGAAATGTTCTAGCGAACTCTATTAAAGTCTATGGGACACGAACATGAAAAATCAAAAATCCTAATTTGAAAGGCTTAAATGCAAGTTATTGGCCCAAAAAAGTGTATGGGGACCCGGGTACTGACCTGGCGGACATGAATCAATGCAAAAAAAATTTTTTAAAACAAAAGAGCAGTGATTTTAATAATGCTTAAAGGGAAACAATAAAAAAGAAAAATTCCTTTAAATATCATGCCTGGGGGGTCCCCTGAATGTACCTGTAAAGTAGCGCATTTGTACAATGTATGTAGCCTGCTGCAGCTATACTGACATTTTTAAAGGAAAAAATGTAATTTTAACTTGCTTGCAGCTGTAATGTATTGTCGGTACCCCGCAATACAGATAATTTTATTTTTTTTTAAACGGCGTGGGGTCCCCCCTAAAATCCATACCAGGCCCTTATCTGAGCACACAGCCTGGCTGGCCAGGATGTGGGTGGAGGTGAGTGAGTGCCCCCCCCCCTCCTGAACCATACCAGGCCACATGCCATCAACATGGGGGGGAGGGTGGTTTGGGGCAGGGGGGGTCTCTTCCTAACAACTGTGGGCTGTGGTTGTGGGGGTCTGCAGGGGGGGCTTATTGGAATCTTGAAGCCCCCTTTAACCACTTGCCGACTGCCTAACGCAGATCTACGTCGGCAGTCAGCCCCTCACAGGCAAAGCGACGTAGGTCTACGTCGCTAGCTTGTGAGGGTCTAGGGAGCGAGCGCGCGCCGCCGGAGGCGCGCTCCTGCACGGTCACGCACCCCCCGCGCGTGTGACCGGCGGACCCGATGTCCGCCGGTCACTCTGCGATCGTCGGGGGAGAGGGAGAAAGTCAGGCGGCTTATGTAAACAAGCTGCCTGTCATTCTCCCCTGTGTATGAAGGATGATCATACGGTTCTACTATGTAGAACCGTTGATCACTGTTCATACATCTGAAGCCACAGCCAATCACAGTAGAAAGCACGCCCCTAGGGACACACATAGCCCCTCCCTTTCAAAAAAAGTTAACCCCTTCACTGCCAGTGTATTTTTACAGTAACAGTGCATATGTATAGCACTGATTACTGCAGTAATGTCACTGGTAACCCCAAAAGTGTCAAAAATGTCAGTCAAGGGTCCGATCTGTCCGCCGCAATGTCGCAGTACCGCAAAAAAAATCGCAGATCGCCGCCATTACGCGTTAAATAAAAAAAACAACAAAAATGACAAAAATCTTTCCCTTTGTTAGTAAACGCGATAACTTTTGCGCAAACCAATCAAAATACGCTTTTTGCGATTTTTTTTACCAAACATAGGTAGCATAAAACAAATTGGCCGAAAATGTTAAAAAATTTAGATTTTTACATTTTTTGGGGGGGGAATTTCATATAAAAAAAAGTGAAAAATATTGCTATTTTTGCAAAATTTACGCTCTTTTTTTGTTTATAGCGCATGATCAAAAAATCGCACAGGTGATCAAATACCACCAAAAGAAAGCTCTGTTTGTGGGAAAAAAAGGACGCCAAATTCGTTTAGATACAGCGTCGCACGACCGCGCAATTGTCCGTTAAAGTCACGCAGTGCCGAATCGCAAAATACCCCCTGGTCAGGAAGGGGGTAAAATCTTCCGGGGCTTAAGTGGTTAACAAGGGGGCCCCCAGATCCAGGCCCCCCCCCATATGTGAATGGATATCGGGTACATCGTACCCCTACCCGTTCACCAAAAAAGTGTACAAAAAAAATCAAGACAAAAGGCAGTTTTGGACAAGTCCTTTATTAAAAAAAATAAAGGAAGCTCCTCCTTCTCCAGACCTTTCCCCCGCTATGAGCTGTTTACCGACGTCATGCAATTTATTCACTGCACCTGAGCAGTGCATTGTGGGGCGGCTCATGACATCAGGTCCCTATAAAAGAGCTATCAAACCCAAAACAGCTCATTAGCGCGGGAAGCATCCGAAGAAGCAAGAGCTTCTTTTTTTTTTTTCTATTCATATTATCATCAGGGGGACACAATTTTTTTTTTTTTAATAAAGGACTGGCTTTTGTCTTTCTTTTTTTTGTACACTTTTTTGGTGAATGGGTAGGGGTACAATGTACCCGATATCCATTTACATAGGGGGGGCCAGGATCTGGGGACCCCCTTGTTAAAGGGGGCTTTCAGATTCCGATAAGCCTCTCCCCCACAGACTCCCACAACCACAGCCCACGGTTGTCGGGAAGAGACCCCTGTCCCCATCTACATGGGGGCAAGGTGCTTTGGGGTGGGGGGAAAGCAGAGCCGCCCTGTCCCAAAGCACCCACCCCCCCATGTAGAGGGCATGTGGCCTGGTATGGTTCAGGGGGGGCTCATTCGCCCCCACCCCCATCCTGGCCAGCCAGGCTGTGTTTGCTCGTATAAGGGTCTGGTATGGATTTGAGCGGGAACCCCACGCCATTTTTTTTTTTTATTTTGGCGCCGTTTTGTTTTTCAGCAATACTAACATAAACTGAATATACGCCTGACACACGCCTGACACCCCCGGCGGCGCGCGCTCGCCCCCTAGCTCCTCCCAGGCCAGCGACGTAGATTTACCTCGTTTTGCCTGTAAGAGCCAGCCCGCCACAGTAAATATACAGTAAGCTGTCCGGAACTGGTTAAAGAATGGAGGCATCTCCTCGAGGGTACCACTGTGCCGATCCCCATTTTGACTGACCAGAAGAATCTAACATTCTTGTCGGAGGCTAAACGCTTATCTCCCAGAAGGGCACAATGGGCTATTTTTCTGTCAAGCTTAAATTACATAGTCTCTTTCTTACCCGGTACAAAGAATGTAAGGGCTGATGCATTGTCACAACAGTTTTCCTCCTTCTCCAAGATGGAGTCGGTTCCTACTCCTGTGATACCTCCAGATCACATTCTAGACACTATTCGCACTAGTTTCACTTCACCTTTGGGTGTCAGAATTCTTGCTGCTCAGATCCATTCTCCTCCTGAGAAACCTTGGTGACCGCTGCTTTGTTCCCGAGAATCTCCGCACTGCTTTGCTCCAGACATCCCATTCTCCCAAGGCAGCTGGTCACCCTGGGGAGAATCGGCTCATCTGGTCTATTTCTCCACAATTCTGGTGGCCTAGTCTCCACAATAATGTAACCACCTTCATAGCAGCTTGTTCCGTGTGTGCTCAGTGTAAGACACCACTGCACTTTCCAGTGGGCCTCCTACAACCCATACACAATGGGGAGAGGCCTTGGACCCACTTGTCTATGGATTTTATTGAGGAGTTACCTAACTTCCAGGGCAACACAGTTATTCTTATTGTGGTTAACCGGTTCCTGAAGATGTCCCATTGTATTCCACTTAAGAAGTTGCCTACATCCAAAGAACTGGCATCCATTTTCACTTGGGAGTTCTTTCGGTTACATTGGCTACCCAAGGTTATCATCTTGGAGAGGGGTAGCCAGTTTGTGTCCAGGTTTTGGAGAGCCTTTTGGGCACAGTTGGCATACAATTATAAGTTAGAAGGAAGGCGCTGTTACTCACTACAGAGTAGGAATGTATGTCAATATTCCTCACCTCAAAAAAATATTTAAACAAAATATAAAATAAATTGTTTTAAAAAAAAATTTAATAAAACTAAAAAATTCCCTGCTATCTTTCACAAATTGTATGTTTTTGGTCCCGCACAACTAGCCCCAAAGTTGCATGTGCATGTGTATCTGTGGTTAACCACTTTAACTCCGCTCACTGTGCCTCTACTGCGGCACAGTGGCGCGTTATCGTCCAGCGACGTAGACCTAAGTCGCTGGACTCCTCCCCCTGTAGGCGGCGCTCACGCGCCGCCGGAGGCGCGCTCCCGCTGTTTTCATTCACAGCGGGAGTCGGGCCAGGGGAGGAGTGGCGGCGATCGCCGCTGCTCTTCCCCGATCGTCGGGGAATCTAGTTTGGAGATCCGCCTGCCTGTGTAAACAGACCAGGCGGATCTCCTAAGTGACAGGGAGTGACAGATCGGAGTGTTCAGCATAGCCGAACATCCGACCTGTCCCTGACTCACTCAGTCACCTCCCCCCACACACGTCAATAAGCACCAGGCATACATTAACCCCTCCCTCTCCAATAAAATTAACCCCTTCCCTGCCAGTGTCATTTTTACAGTAACAGTGCATATATATAGCACTGATTACTGTAGTAATGTCACTGGTACCCCCAAAAGTGTCAAAAATGTCAGTCAAGGGTCCGATCTGTCCGCCGCAATGTCGCAGTCCCGCAAAAAAAAAATCGCAGATCGCCGCCATTACTCGTTAAAAAAAAAAACACCAAAAATGACAGAAATCTTTCCCTTAGTTAGTAAATGCAATAACTTTTGCGCAAACCAATCAAAATACACTTATTGTGATTTTTTTTACCAACCATAGGTAGCAGAAAACAAATTGGCCAAAAATTTTAAAAAAATTTGATTTTTACATTTTTTGGGGGGGGAATTTCATATAAAAAAATGTTAAAAATATTGTTATTTTTTCAAAATAAACGCTCTTATTTTGTTTATAGCGCAAAAAGTAAAAATCGCACAGGTGATCAAATACCACCAAAAGAAAGCTCTGTTTGTGGGGAAAAAAAGGATGTAAATTTCGTTTGGGTACGGCGTTGCACGCATGCGCAATTGTCAGTTAAAGTCGCACAGCACCGAATCACAAAACGTGGCCTGGACGTAAGACAGCAAAATCCTCCGGTGGTAAAGTGGTTAAATTAGGCCAAAATTAAATATGTGTAAATCTAAAAATTAAAAAACAAATACACAGTTGGGAATTCAGCTTTCCTTCCCCTCGGTATATCACCGACAGTCCAATGGGGACGCAGAACGAGCCAACCAAGCCTTGGAGCAGTTCCTACGTTGCTATATTTCTGACCACCCTAACAACTGGTCAGACCTCTTACCTTGGGCGGAGTTTGCTCACAATAGTGCCATCAATGCAGCTTCCCGATTGTCTCAGTTTATGGCAAATTATGGTTTCCAGCCATCCATGATGCCTGGCACATTTGTTCCTCAAGAATTCCTGCACTAGAGAAGCATCTCCGTCATCTCCGTTCCATTTGGGTGCAGGTCCAAGAGTAAAAGAAGTGAACAAAAATGTTGAAAAAAGAAATGAAAGAGACTTATAGTCCTGCTTATGAATATAACATTGATAAAATAACTGCAAGTACATTATACCCTAAACCAGTGTTTCTCAACCTTTTTTCAGTCAAGACACCCTTTAAAATGTATGGACAATCTTGAGGCACCCTTTAAAAATGATGGACAATCTCGAGGAACCCTTTAAAATTGTAGACAAACTTGAGGCACCCTTTAAAATTAAAGACAATCTCGAGGCACCCTTTAAAAATGATGGACAATCTTGAGGAAGCTTTAAAATTGTGGAAAATCTCGAGGCACCCTTTAAAATTATAGACAATCTCGAGACACCCTTTAAAAATTGTGGAAAATCTCGAGACACCCTTTAAATTATAGAAAATCTCGAGGAACCCTTTAAAAATGATTGGCAATCTCGATGAACCCTTTAAAATTATAGACAATCTCGAGGCACCCTTTAAAAATCTTGAGGAACCCTTTAAAATTGTGGAAAATCTCGAGGTACCCTTTAAAATTATAGACAATCTTGAGGCACCCTTTAAAATTATAGATAATCTCGAGTAATCCTTTAAAATTATAGACAATCTTGAGGCACCCTTTAAAATTATAGACAATCTTGAGGCACCCTTTAAAATTATAGGCAATGTCGAGGCACCCTTTAAAAATGATGGACAATCTCGAGGAACCCTTTAAAAATTTTGGAAAATCTCGAGGCACCCTTTAAAATTATAGACAATGTCGAGGCACCCTTTAAAAATGATGGACAATCTCGAGGAACCCTTTAAAAATTGTGGAAAATCTCGAGGCACCCTTTAAAATTATAGACAATCTTGAGGCACCCTTTAAAAATGATGGACAATCTCAAAGGAACCCTTTAAAAATTGTGGAAAATCTCAAGACACCCTTTAAATTATAGACGATCTTGAGGCACCCTTTAAAATTATAGACAATCTCGAGGCACCCTTTAAAAATGATGGACAATCTCGAGGAACCCTTTAAAATTGTAGACAAACTTGAGGCACCCTTTAAAATTAAAGACAATCGCGGGGCAACCTTTAAAATTATAGACAATCTGGAGGCACCCTTTAAAAATGATGGACAATCTTGAGGAAGCCTTTAAAATTGTGGAAAATCTCGAGGCACCCTTTAAAATTATAGACAATCTTGAGACACCCTTTAAAAATGATGGACAATATCGAGGAACCCTTTAAAAATTGTGGAAAATCTCGAGGCACCCTTTAAAAATTGTGGAAAATCTCGTGGCACCTTTTAAAATTATAGACAATCTCGAGGAACCCTTTAAAAATGATTGGCAATCTCGAGGAACCCTTTAAAATTATAGACAATCTCGAGGCACCCTTTAAAAATCTTGAGGAACCCTTTAAAATTGTGGAAAATCTCGAGGTACCCTTTAAAATTATAGACAATCTTGAGGCACCCTTTAAAATTATAGACAATCTTGAGGCACCCTTTAAAAATGATGGACAATCTTGAGGAACCCTTTAAAATTGTGGAAAATCTCGAGGCACCCTTTAAAATTATAGACAATCTCGAGGCACCCTTTAAAATGATAGACAATCTCGAGGAACCCTTTAAAAATTGTGGAAAATCTCGAGGCACCCTTTAAAATTATAGACAATCTCGAGGAACCCTTTAAAAATAATTGGCAATCTCGAGGAACCCTTTAAAATTATAGACAATCTCGAGGCACCCTTTAAAATTACAGACAATCTCGAGGCACCCTTTAAAATTACAGACAATCTCGAGGCACCCTTTAAAAATTGTGGAAAATCTCGAGGCACCCTTTAAAATTACAGACAATCTCGAGGCACCCTTTAAAAATTGTGGAAAATCTCGAGGCACCCTTTAAAATGATAGACAATCTCGAGGAACCCTTTAAAAATGATTGGCAATCTCAAGGAACCCTTTAAAAATGATTGACAATCTCGAGGAACCCTTTAAAAATGATTGACAATCTCGAGGCACCCTTTAAAATTACAGACAATCTCGAGGCACCCTTTAAAATTACAGACAATCTCGAGGCACCCTTTTAAAATCTTGAGGTACCCTTTAAAATTATAGATAATCTCAAGGCACCCTTTAAAAATTATGGACAATCTCGAGGAACCCTTTAAAATTATAGACAATCTTGAGGCACCCTTTAAAATTACAGACAATCTTGAGGCACCCTTTAAAATTGTGGAAAATCTCGAGGCACCCTTTAACCACTTTACCACTAGAGCATTTTGCTGTCTTACGTCTGGGCCACTTTTTGCGATTCGGCGCTGTGCGACTTTAACTGACAATTGCGCGGTCATGCGACGCCGTACCCTTTAAAATTATAGATAATCTCAAAGCACCCTTTAAAAATGATGGACAATCTCGAGGAACCCTTTAAAATTATAGACAATATTGAGGCACCCTTTAAAATTATAGACAATATTGAGGCACCCTTTAAAATTATAGACGATCTTGAGGTACCCTTTAAAAATGATGGACAATCTCGAGGAACCCTTTAAAATTGTGGAAAATCTCGAGGCACCCTTTAACCAGTTGCTGCCCACCCACCGCAGATTTACTGCGGCAGGGCGGCTTGGCTGCGCAAAGTCACGTAGACCTACGTGATGCGCATTCACGGGTTTAGGGCTACTCCCACGCGTCCTGCGAGCCGATCCTGGTCTGATTGGGCTCAGAACCGATCAGTCACCAGATGCAGACCAATGATTTTTGGTCTGGATCTGGTGATCGGTTCTGGCCAATGGCATCATGTCTCCTGCCTGTGTAATGTAAACTCAGGCAGGGGAAGTGATGTAATCTTCCCTCCTGGAGTCCTTCCGGTTCCAGGAGAAGAAGGAGAAGCATGTAAAAGTGAGTACACGAAGCACTACACTAACACACATAGGCACACTTTAACCCCTTGATCACCCCTGATCACCCACCAGTTAACCCCCTCAGAGTGTACGCTATATATAGTGTATTCAGATTATTACTGATCACTGTATAAGTGTCACTTGTGACCCCAGTTTGCGCTTGCGCTAGGCCCAGATAGGTTTAGGGCACCCGCCATACAGCCCCTATAAAGCCTTTTAAGCCCTTGATCACCCCCAGTTAACCCCTTCACTGGCCTGTCACAGTGTACACTATATAGAGTGATTAGTGATCACTGTATTAGTGTCACGGGTGATGCTAGTTTGGCTAGTTAGCGTCAGTGTCATTTTTATTATAGGGTCAGGGTCCCACCACATTTTCTTATAAAGTTTTAACCCCCTGATCGCCCCCCCCCAGTTAACAGTTATTTAACATCGGTTAGGGTCAATCACAGATTGCCAGTAACACTAACATACACACACTATACACACTATACACCTCCATTACTAGTATAGTATCTGAACGGATCAATATCTGATCTGATCAGAACTATACTGGCGTCCCCATAGTTTATTGTTCCCAAAATGCGGTATTTGCACATTCAGCACTGATTCCTGCCAGCACCTGTGTTTAGCCCCCCCCCCCCCCCCCCAGCCCACCTCACCCCACCCCACCCAAGCAAGTGCAGTAATCAATAGATTACTGTTACTTCCAAACCACACATCACACAAAACCGCAGCGCTATAGTCAGGCCTGATCTCTGCTAGCATTAGCAGTTTTTTTCATAGCGGTTCAAACAGTCCTTGACAGCGAGGTACTTTTTTCAGTGTGAGTCACACTACTGTACCTGTAAATTTATTGGCCAAAATGTCCAAACGTTTGTACACTAGTGAAGAGGCCTACAGGATACTGAGCATGAAAGATGAGAGCGATGGGGAAGCCTCACTGGGTGAGTCTGGGAGTCAGGGTCATTATATGAACCTGTAGACAGCAGTGGCTCCCTGACAGATAGTTCTGAGGACGGAGGGGTCCCTGCTAAGGTCAGGAGTACCCGACCCCATTCTTCTGTTGCTGAGGTGCAGAGATCGCAGGGTTCTTGTTGCAGCAGAGGGCCAGTACTAGTGCCACTCAACCTTCTGGTGAACTGGCAAGCACCAGTGCCCTAGTACATCCTGGTCCTACACAAGCCAGCACTGCAGTAACACTTGGTGACGTGGTGAGTCCCATAAGTGCAGTTGAAGCTGGTGCGGTGGCTAGAACGAGTAGTGTCTCGCAGCCACCGAGAATTTGAAGACAGACCCGTAGAGCCCATGGTGTCCTTCCTGATGCGCTTCCAAATCCTGATTGGCAACCCACAGATTCTACAGTGCCCGTACTTCCCCCATTCACTGCCCAACCCGGAATTCAGGTGGAAACAGCTGATTTTAATTCCCTTGATTTTTTCCAGCTGTTTTGGTACGTCGCTGGACTTTGAGTGGTCATACCAGAATGATGCTTTCAGATTTAGGCATCATCTTGGCATTGTTTTTTTCAGCCAGCAGTCGGCTTTCATGTAAAAGCAATCCTAGTGGCTAATTAGCAGCTAGACTGCTTTTACAAGCAGTGGGAGGAGATGTCCATGTCCCCCCTCCCCCCCCCCCGACATCTTCCATGGTTTCTCATGTTTTCCTGTCCCACTAGGGAAACCGAGAGTGCAGCTGGTTCCACCAGCTGACCATAGAGCTGATCAGAGACTAGATTGGCTCCAATCATCTCTATGGCCTAAGAAACCGGAAGCTACGAGCACTTAATGACTTCAGTTCTCTTGGATATAAACAGCGCCATTGGGAAATTGGGAACACATCTTATTACACCATTCTTGATGTGGTCAGATGCTTTAAGGGCAGAGGAGAGATCTAAAATCTAATAGACCCCAAGATTTTCCAAAAAGAGTACCTGTCACTACCTATTGCTATCATAGCGGATATGTACATTCCCTGTGATAACACTAAAAATAATAATAAAAAAAAAAATGAACAGGACAGTGTTAAAATAAATTAAAAAGGCAAAATAAATGATTAAAAAAAATAAAAATTAAGGCGAATGCAAGCTTCGGTCTCGTGTCATATGTGAACAGCATTTGTACCATGCATGTGAGGTATCACTGCGAACGGCGGTAATTCTTGCAATAGACCTCCTCTGTAAATCTAAAGTGGTAACCTGTAAAAGCTTTCAAATGCTTTAAAAAAAATGTAATTAGTTTGTCGCCGCTGCACGGGCGTGCGCAATTTCAAAGCATGTCATGTTTGGTATCTATGTACTCAGCATAAGATCATCTTTTATGTGTTAGTGAACATTTGGGCAATATAGTGTGCTTTTGTGCATTAAAATTAAAAAAAGTGTATTTTTCCCCAAAGAATTTCGATTGTAAAAAAAAAAAAAAAAAAATTGCAACACTTTTAATCTCTAGGGCCTCTGCTTTCAAAAAATAGATGATGTTTGGGGTTCAACGTAATTTTCCAGCACAAAAAAGTAATTGTTTCCATGCAAAACAAAAAGTATCAAAAAGGGCTTAGTCTTCAAGTGGTTAGAAGAGTGGGTGATGTGTGGCATAAAATATATGTGAATATTCGGCATAAAATGCCAGGACAGTTCAAACACACCCCCCCCCCCCTCCCTCAAATGACCCCTTTTTGGAAAGTAGACACACCAAGCTATTTGCTGAGAGTCCATGGAATATTTTATATTTCGCCACAAGTTTCGGGAAAATTACACTTTCTTTTTTTTTTTTTTAACACAAAGATGTCACTAAAAGATATATTTCTCACACATGCCATGGGTATATGTGGAATGACACCCCAAAATAAATTCTGCTGCTTCACCTGAGTACAGGGATACCCCATGTGTGAGACTTTTTGGGAGCCTAGCTGTGTACGGGACCCAAAAAACAATCACCCCCTTCAGGATTTCTAAGGGCGTAAATTGCAAATTTTACTTCCTTGTTACCTATCACAGTTTCAGAGGCCCTGAAATGTCAAGATAGCACAAACCCCCTCCCCCAAATGACCCCATTTTGGAAAGTAGACACTCCAAACTATTTGCTGAGAGGCATGGAATATTTTTTCAAATATGATTTTATTGTAAAAGTTGAACCAGATAAACAGTACAGTACAGTGTAATATAACCAAAAACATGTAAATCACCGTGGCAAGCACCAAGTAAGTAGGAAGAAAGCACGCACATACGTGCTGTTAGTGCAAAGGTCAGGACAAATACGGAAGCATCAACAGAGGAAAACAAGTGTGTCATATAAGCATCGACAAATACAAATAATCAAGTTTCCGGGGCACTAGGCCCATGTGGAGGTATGCAAGGTTGTTGTGCGCCAGTACCAAATAAGTGATAGTGACCAATGCAGACTCATCGTCTGCGCAGCACAGTTCCAGTTCAAGGTTTAGGAAGTAAGGCTAAGACAGCATTAGAGAGATAAAAGAAAGAGCAGGAAAGAGAAAGAGGAGGACAGACAGAGTGGGGGGCAAACACACATCGACAGGGGGGGGGCAAGGGGATGGGGAGGAGGGGGGGAAGGAAGGGGAAAGAGGGGGAGGTGGGGGGGGGACCGCTCCGCACCGGATCCCGGGGACCACTCCCTCCGAGGATGACTTTCTCGGCCAGACTCAGGAGCCCAACAGAGAAGTTCCCCGTTCTGACAGGACGAAAACCCTCCAGTATCCCCATACCTTCTCATACTTCTCACGCTGGTGGAGCGCTGTAAGGGTCAAATCTTCCAGTCTGTTCACCTCGACCAGCCTCCGCATGCAGTCCCTGATGGTGGGCGATCGGGAGGTCTTCCAGTACTGCGGAATGCAGGATTTAGCCGCACAGAGGACATGGGGCACAATAGAAAGTTTATATTTCCTCAGAGGGATGCTGGTGCATTGTAAGAGGAAAAATTCCGGCGTGTCCGGAATAGTATGTTCGGTCAGATCTCGTAGTAGGGAGCCCACCGCGGTCCAAAAGTCTCGCAGTTTCGGGCAGGACCAGAATACATGAAGCAGGGTACCCCTGTCTTCCTGACAGCGCCAACAGGTATCGGAGGTCCCCGGAAAGATTTTGCTCAGACGGGAAGGGACCCTGTACCACCTGGTGAGTAACTTATAGTTGGACTCCTGCAGTCTGGTACAGGTCGGCGTCTTTAAAGCTATTGTGCAGATGTTGAGCTTCTGCGTCGGTGAGAGAGAAATCTGGAGATCCTGTTCCCATTTGGAAAGGAAAGGAGGGGTGAAATCCTCCGGCGGGGAGATCAGGAGGTGATAAGCCTGAGACAGTGTGTGTGGGAGCATTCCCTCACCCTCACAAAGTTCCTCAAAAGGGGTCAATTCCCTGTTGAAAAGGTCAGGTTCCGGGAGGGAAAGGAGAAAGTGGTGTAATTGCACAGCCGGCCAAAAGGTAAGGGCAAAGTGCCCCGTCGGGTCTGACAGTTCTGCTATGGAGGGCCAGCCACCTGGACACGTAAAGCGAGACGCCACTCTCTTATCACGGTCAACCAGTGGTTGGAACGTCCGATCTATCAGGCCCGGAGAGAACGCCGGATTCCCCAAAATCGGAAACAGCGGGGAAGTTGCAGAAGAAATAGCAGGGTTAAGGATTACCGGGGACAACACAGAGAGGGTAACCCCAATCGTAGGGTGGGATATCAGAGCAGGTGGCCAGTGCCCCTTACACCAGGGGGCGCCCCCTAGGGGTATCGTAGATTGCGCCAATTCCAGGCCAACCCACAACTTGTATGTGGAGTGCCTGCGCCAGTCGAGAAGGCGACCGAGGTGCGTCGCCAAGTAATATTTGTGCACATCCGGCAGGGCCAGGCCGCCACAGTGCTTGGGTAACGTCAAAAGTGCCCGGGACAAGCGTGGGGCACCCGTGGCCCAGATGAACCGTACAAAGAGAGAGTGCAGCTGTTTAAAAAAGGCAGATGGAAGTTTGATTGGGAGAGTCTGAAGCAGGTACAAAACCTTAGGGAGGACCGTCATCTTCAGCAGGTTGCACCTCCCGAACCAGGAGTGAAGGCCGGCTGACCAGGCCTCAAGGAGGCGGCGGACCGTGACGAGCAGTGGGGCGAAGTTGAGCTCGTAAAGCTGTGAGATAATCGGCGCTATGCGGGTGCCCAGGTACGTAAGCGCCCCTTTGGTCCAGCGGAAAGGCAGCGAGGAAGAAATGGTGGCCATTAAGGTCGGGGGGATAGCGACCCCCATCGCCTCTGACTTACCGAAGTTGATCTTCAGGTTAGCATGTGTACCGTATAGCGTCAACTCCTTGAGAAGGTTAGGCGCAGAGACGACAGGGTTGGTCAAGGAAAACATCAGGTCGTCCGCGTATGCAGAGACCTTACATTCAAAGTCCCCAACGGTAATTCCGGTGATGTCCGGGTTCGTCCTCACCCTACACAGAAAAGGCTCTAGGGAGAGGGCGAAGAGAAGGGGGGAGAGAGGGCAGCCCTGACGAGTGCCATTGGAGATCGAGAAGGAGTCTGAGAGGACTCCATTGCACTTCACCTGCGCAGTCGGGTTCGAGTAGAGATGTCCAATCCAGGACAGCATGGTGGCACCGAGGCCCACAGTACGCAAGGTGGACGTCATAAACCTCCAGCTGACCCGGTCGAAGGCCTTTTCGGCATCCGTGTTCAGGAAAACGCAAGGGGTATTAGTGGACCGGGCAACATGGATGAGGTTGAGGACCTTGGTCGTGTTATCACGAGCTTCCCTGGATGGTATAAAGCCGACCTGGTCCAAATGGACTAAACGGGACATGTAAGGTCCAAGTCGATTCGCCAAGATTTTAGCGAACACTTTCAGGTCCACATTTAATAATGAAATCGGGCGATAACTGGCGCAGGCTGAGGGGTCCTTTCCTTCCTTCGGGATGAGGGAGATGTGTGCCCTAAGGGAGTCCCTCGGGAAGGCAGACTCCCCAGATCCCAGAAGGTTGAGCCACTTCACCCAGTGAGGGCCGAGGGTGGGTAGGAAAGTGGTGAAGTAGGGGAGTGTGAAGCCGTCAGGCCCTGGGGCCTTACCCGCCTTACAGGAGCCTAGAGCGCCCTGCAACTCCAGCAGCGTGATCGGGGATTCCAGCGACTCACAGTCTTCTGCCGCGAGGGAGGGCAAGTGCGCTGAGGCGATATATTCCTCTAGATGAGATGCGGGGGACACTGAGGGGGGGAGGTTGTATAAGGTGGAGAAAAAGTCGCGAAAGGTCGCGGCGATCTGTTTCGGGAGGGCAACCCGCTGCCCCGACGGGGACAGAACGTGTGGGACGTAGTTAGCCAACCTCTGCGCCCGAATGGAGGACGCCAGCAGCCGGCCACATTTGTCGCCAGAAAGATAGAACTTCTGACGAGCCCTCTGCAAGTCAGCCTTAGCCTTCATAAAGAGGACGTCCTGAACCTTTTGGCGGAGTGCAATCAATTCCAGTTCCAATTCTCTCGAAAAGGAACGCTTATGTCTAATTTCCAGGGCATGGATCTCGTCCAACAGTCGCTCCAGTAGCTGCTGGCGCTGTTTCTTGAGACGGGAGCCGTGCTTAATAAAAAGTCCCCGCACCACTGTCTTGTGGGCCTCCCATATCATGCCTGCGTCACAGTCGTCCGGGACATTTACCCGAAAGAACTCAGAAAGCTCGTGTTGAATCTCCGCTTGTACCTCGGCGTTCTGGAGGAGCGAGTCGCTCAAACGCCACACCCTGGACCCCAGCTCCGATCCCTCAGTCAGGGAGTAGGTCAGGGAGACGGGCGCGTGATCTGAAAAGGTGATGGATCCTATCGAGGTGGACCGCACCACGTGGAGTTGGCGGTGTGGCACCAAGAAATAATCGATACGGGAGTATGTCTGATGGGGTGGGGAATAGAACGAGTAGTCACGCTCCCCCCCCATGCTGGAGTCTTCAGACATCCACCAGCTGTGCACCGTGGAGGGCTTGCAAAAACCTCTTCCGGTGTCCGTGGGGAATCGAGGACGTCCCCGAGGAGGTATCCACATCGGGCACTAGTGGCAGGTTGAGGTCTCCCCCTAGAACGAGTTGTCCCTCCTGAAACGCGTTCAATTTCTCCAGAACGCCCACCATGAATGAGGCCTGTCCCTCGTTAGGAGCGTACACGCACGCGAAGGTGAGGCGAGCCGGGCCCAGAGTCCCTTTCAAAAACAGATAACGGCCCGCAGGGTCCACCAGCGTTCCTTCACAATGCCAGGGAGCTTTAGCAGAGAGGAGGATCGAGACTCCCTTAGATTTCGCCACAGGGTTAGTGGCATGGTATGCAAAGGGATAGAAACGGTTCTTAAGGAGTGGAAGGCGATCGTCCCGAAAGTGGGTCTCCTGAATGAAAGCTACATCCGCCTTACTGCGGCGAAGTTCATTGAGAAGGACTTTCCGTTTCTCGGGGACGTTAAGCCCCTTGGCGTTCAAAGAAACAATATGAATGGCGTCCATGAGCCCGTACGGAGCGGGGGGTACACACAAACAAGGGGAGGGGGGTGAGAAGGGGCAAAGGTCAGGAGTAGACAAGAATGGGAGTAGGAGGGGATAGAGAGAGTGCGAGAGGGAGAAAGAAGCAGAGGAGGGGAGGAGATAGCAAAACTAGAGAGCAGAAATTACTGCACGAGCGCCAGGAGGCACGGAGCCCACCAGGCGTCAACCTACTGGGGGTCGGGGGTTGGAGAAGGACAGACCAGGAAGTACAAAAAAGAAAAAAAACAGGAAAAATGGAACCCGAGTCCGGCTGTCCGGCCCACCCAGCACTGTGTACGTGTATAGGAGGGAGAGTAGAGAGTAGGAGGCGAGGGAGACAGGATACCATCATGAGAGAGAGAGACCCATTAGTAAGTATGGTATGTAGGATAGACGTCAGAAACAGAAGCAAGGAAAAGCAGCGTGTCTGGAGGGGGCAGACCGAGGGCCCCTCAGGGCAAGTCTAGTACCCACAGCAGCATCTAAGGCACATAATGAAAACAGGTAGTGTAACCACAGCCATCTGCATCACCGCTAAGTGGCCCACAAAAGACCAGGGGTCAGAGGACCGCTCTGGGGCATGCGAGGATCGCAGGAGCGAACAGTGCAATAAACAATAACAATAAGAACATAACGTCCCCGGTAACAGATCCCCATGAGAACAAGTGCAGGTCCCCACAGCAGGTCACCCCAATCCCCCTCCCCACCCCACACAACCCACGGGGAGCCCACAGGCGACCCCCCCCAGGCAACCACCCCTGGGACTCCATGTATAGCACTGCGGATGGCAGTGCAGGCTGCAGCAGCTGCGGGCACCCAAAGTGGGGACAATAGAACGGTCCATAACGTCAGTCTTGGCAGTGCCCGGACCTAGCACCCCCCCGCCTCGGACAGTGGGGGCAGCGGGTGAAGTAATTGCCAGTCAGTGGGGGGGCAGCAAGGCCAGTCCATGCAGGCAGGCGAAGCAGGGGCATCTGCGGGGAGGCACAACCCGGACAAAAAAAAAAGGGGGGGGGTTACCAACAACAAGCAAACCTGAGTCAAGCCGTCATCTGCAGGGCAAGGTGAAGGAACCAGGGATCAGTTCAGCCAGCTGACGAGGTGCTTCGGGGCATCAGAGGGTGCCCGGGACGAAGGGTAAATACATTCAAGGTTCTCTACGTGCTTCCGGCGCCCGGGGCCTGGAATTCCGTCTGGAACGTTGAGGACGGGGAGATCCCAGAAAGCCTCCGGAGGAAGGTGGTCTGCGATCCGACGGCCTGGGCAGTAGAAGGAGCCAGTTGGGTACCTGAATAGGGTCAGCTTCCAAAAAGGCAAAGAGCGCAGGGAGCTCCGCTCGGGAGCGGAGTGTGAAGGAGGAGTTCGGCTTGCGGAAGGTGACAGAAAGCGGGTATCCCCATCTGTAGGTGACGCCACTGCGGCGAGCCAGATCCAGTAGAGGTCTCAGCAAGGCCCTGCGGTATAACATGGCCCTGGAGAGGTCCGGCATCAACTTGAGGGCCGCTCCATCAAAGTCCAGGGTGCCCACATCCCATGCTTTCCGGATGATAAGTTCACGGTGGGCAAACCTATGCAGGCGGCACAGTACGTCACGTGGCCTGTCCGGGTCCGAAGAACGCGGGCCCAGCGCTCTGTGCAGGCGGTCAAAGTCCATGCGGGGGGGTAAATCTTCCCCCAATAGCTGCGCAAAGATCGCGGTGACCGTGGCCGGAAGGTCATCAGCACCCGTGGCCTCGGGCAGGCCCTTAATCCGGACATTGTTCCGCCGACTGCGGTCCTCCAGATCCTCCATATGGATCTGCATGGCAATGGTCACCTCCTCCTGGGACCGCAGTGCAGCCTCCACCGAGGCCAGGCGTCCCTCCATAGCCTGTATGGTGGTCTCCCCCGCCGATACCCGATCAGCCACAGTCTGTACCTCAGCCCGGACCGCGGTCACTTCCTGGTGGTGTTTCGCTTCCAGGCAACCCACGATCGCCTCGATGTCGGCCTTTGTGGGGAGGGCGCGCAACAGGGCGCGGAGTTCAGAGTCCACCCCCACTTGGGTAGTCGGATGGGAAGGGCTGGGTCCCGGGGCTCCAAAGGCAGCCGGAGTGTCCAACAGGGTTTCCGAGGCAGCGGTGGAAGCCGGCGATGCTGGAGGAGGGCTCGCATCCTGCAGAGGGGGAGAGCGTGCAGCCGCCATGTTGGAGGCGGCGGCGGGAGCCGGTGTAGGAGAAAAGAAGTGCTGAATAGCTCCACGAACCGGGTTCCGGCGGGGTGTATTCGGTGGTCCAGCCGTTCCCCTTGACCTCCTGCGCCTCGCTGATCTCATCCCGGGCGTCAGCAGTGAACGTCGGCCGGGTAAGGGTCGGACAGGCACGGAGCTCGGGGAAAGCACAACTTCAGCCGTCCATGTCCAGACCACGCCCCCGGCATGGAATATTTTATATTTGCCACAAGTTTCGAAAAAATTGTAATTCGTTTTTTTTTAAATGATATATTGATATATATATAAATGATATATTGATATATATATGGGAAATAGCACCCCATAATACATTCTGCTGCTTCTCCTGAGTATGGGGAGTATGGGGATACCCCATGTGTGAGACTTTTTGGCAGTCTAGCCGCGTACAGGACCCCGAAAACCAATCAACGCCTTCAGGATTTCTAAGTTTGTAAACTGTTGATTTCACTCCTCACTACCTATCACAGTTTCGGAGGCCATGAAATGCCAAGACAGCACAACCCCCCCCCCCCCCCCAAAACTACCCAAAACTACCCCTTTTTCGGAAAGTAGATACCCTGAGCTATTTGTTTGAGAGGCATGTTGAGTATTTTGCAGATCTCGCTTTTTTGTCATAAAGTTTTGAAAATTGAAAAACGAAAAAAAAATACATTTTTCTTTTCTTTATTAATTTTCCAAAACAAATGAGAGCTGCAAAATACTCACCATGCCTCTTAGCAAATACCCTGGGATGTCTACTTTCCGAAAGGGGGTCATTTTGGGGGGGGGGGAGGGGTTGTGCTATTTTGTCATTTCATGGCCTCCGAAACTGTGATAGGTAGTGACGAGTAAAATCAACAATTTTACGACCTTAGAAAGCCTGAAGGTGGTGATTGGTTTTCCAGGTCCTGTACGCGGCTAGACTGCCAAAAAGTCTCACACATGGGGTATCCCTGTACTCAGGAGAAGCAGCAGAATGTATTTTGGGGTGTCATTTCACATATATTCATGGCATGTGTGTGCAATTTATCATTTAGTGACAACTTTGTGTAAAAACAAAAAAAAAAATTGTAATATTTCCAAAACTTGTGGCAAAATATTAAAACTTCCATGGACTCACCATGCCTCTCAGCAAATAGCTTGGAGTGTCTATTTTGCAAAATTGGGTCATTTTGGGGGGTTTTGTGCTATCTTGACATTTCACGGCCTCCGAAACTGTGATAGGTATTGAGGAAGTAAATGTGCAATTTACGCCCTTAGAAAGCCTGAAGGTGGTGATTGGTTTTTGGGATCCCGTACACAGCTAGGCTCCCAAAAAGTCTCACACATGGGGTATCCCCATACTCAGGAGAAGCAGCAGAATGTATGTTGGGGTGCCATTTCCCATATACCCATGGCATGTGTGAGCAATATATCATTTAGTGACAAATTTGTGTAAAAAGTGTACTTTTCCCAAAACTTGTGGCAAAATATAAAATATTCCATAGACTCACCATGCCTCTCAGCAAATAGCTTGGGGTGTCTACTTTCCAAAATGGGGTCATTTGGGGGGGTTTGTGCTATCTTGACATTTCAGGGCCTTCGAAACCGTGATAGGTAGTGAGGAAGTGAAATAAGCAATTTATGCCCTTTGAAATTCTGAAGGCGGTGATTGGTTTTCGGGGTCCTGTATATGGCTAAGCTCCCAAAAAGTCTCACACATGTGGTATCCCTGTACTCAGGAGAAGCAGAAGAATGTATTTTAGGGTGTAATTACACATATACCCATGGCATGTGTGAGCAATATATCATTTCAGTGACAACTTTGTGTCACTTTTTATTTCTTTTATTTATTTATTTTTTTTTTTTTCAGTCACTTGTGACAAAAAAATGAAATATTTAATGGGCTCTTCCTGCCTCTCAGCAAATTCCTTGGGGTGTCTACTTTCCAAAAATAATTAAATAATGTAATTGGGGGGGGGGGGGGTTGTACTGCCCGGCCATTTTAGCACCTCAAGAAATTAGATAGGCAGTCATAAAATAAAAGCTGCCTAAATTCAAGAAAATGTTCCATTGTTTGTAGACGCTATAACTTTTGTGCAAACCAATAAATATACGCTTTTTTAATTTTTTTTTTTTACCCGTGACATGTGGCTGAATACGTTTTGGCCTAAATGTTTGTTTTTTCCAAATGTTTGACAAAAATTGAGTTTATTGGATTTTTTTTATAACAAAAAATAGAAAATATCTTTTTTTTTTTTAAATTGTGGTCTTTTTTTGTTTATACTGCAAAAAAAAAAAAAAAATCCCAGTGGTGATAAAATACCACCAAAAGAAAGCTCTATTTGTGGGGAAAAAAGGACGCAAATCTTGTTTGGGTACAGCGTCGCACGACCGCGCAATTACCAGTTAAAGCAGCGCAGTGCCAAATTGCAAAAAGTGCTCTGGTCAGGAAGGGGGTAAAACTTTCCGGAGCTGAAGTGGTTAAAATTATAGACAATCAGAAGGCACCCTTTAAAAATTGTGGACAATTTTTGAGGCACCCCATTCTAAAATGTAAAAACTATTCTAAAAGTTTTACATAATACCGCAACATCAATACACGTAGGATAGGAAACATTAGAAGGGATCTGTTCTTCCAAATCAAATACACTTTTGCACACTGGTACTGACTAGTATTCCAATGTTTCTCTTCTTCCCCCAGTTTTTCTCCATCACTCGGCTAATGTGAGCCCAATGCTGATGGAGAGGGGCAGGAGAGTGGGAGTAGAAGGATGCAGTGCAGGTGACTGACATCCTTCATATCAACTGATGACGCCATTGGTCGTTAGGACGTTGGCAGCTACAAAGTTGTAATATTGAATGGTGCACAATGAAAACTTCTGGCTTTGTGTAACTAAAAGACTTCATCCACCTGCCGGCTTCTATTAAATTTTTGGCACCCCTGAAGAAACCTCAATGCTCCCTGGTTGAAAAAGGCTGATCAGTGCCCCTCTGCAGCCTCACCATTGCAGTCTGATCAGTGCCCCTCTGCAGCCTCACCATTGCAGTCTGATCAGTGCCCCTCTGCAGCCTCACCATTGCAGTCTGATCAGTGCCCCTCTGCAGCCTCACTATTGCAGTCTGATCAGTGCCCCTCTGCAGCCTCACCATTGCAGTCTGATCAGTGCCCCTCTGCAGCCTCACCATTGCAGTCTGATCAGTGCCCCTCTGCAGCCTCACCATTGCCGCCTGATCAGTGCCCCTCTGCAGCCTCACTATTGCAGCCTGATCAGTGCCCCTCTGCAGCCTCACCATTGCAGTCTGATCAGTGCCCCTCTGCAGCCTCACCATTGCAGTCTGATCAGTGCCCCTCTGCAGCCTCACCATTGCAGTCTGATCAGTGCCCCTCTGCAGCCTCACCATTGCAGTCTGATCAGTGCCCCTCTGTAGCCTCACTATTGCAGTCTGATCAGTGCCCCTCTGCAGCCTCACTATTGCAGTCTGATCAGTGCCCCTCTGCAGCCTCACCATTGCAGTCTGATCAGTGCCCCTCTGCAGCCTCACCATTGCAGTCTGATCAGTGCCCCTCTGCAGCCTCACCATTGCCGCCTGATCAGTGCCCCTCTGCAGCCTCACTATTGCAGTCTGATCAGTGCCCCTCTGCAGCCTCACCATTGAAGCCTGATCAGTGCCCCTCTGCAGCCTCACCATTGAAGCCTGATCAGTGCCCCTCTGCAGCCTCACCATTGCAGTCTGATCAGTGCCCCTCTGCAGCCTCACCATTGAAGCCTGATCAGTGCCCCTCTGCAGCCTCACCATTGCAGTCTGATCAGTGCCCCCCTGCAGCCTCACCATTGCAGTCTGATCAGTGCCCCTCTGCAGCCTCACCATTGCAGTCTGATCAGTGCCCCTCTGCAGCCTCACCATTGAAGCCTGATCAGTGCCCTTCTGCAGCCTCACCATTGCAGTCTGATCAGTGCCCCTCTGCAGCCTCACCATTGCAGTCTGATCAGTGCCCCTCTGCAGCCTCACCATTGCCGCCTGATCAGTGCCCCTCTGCAGCCTCACTATTGCAGCCTGATCAGTGCCCCTCTGCAGCCTCACCATTGCAGTCTGATCAGTGCCCCTCTGCAGCCTCACCATTGAAGCCTGATCAGTGCCCCTCTGCAGCCTCACCATTGAAGCCTGATCAGTGCCCCTCTGCAGCCTCACCATTGCAGTCTGATCAGTGCCCCCCTGCAGCCTCACCATTGCAGTCTGATCAGTGCCCCTCTGCAGCCTCAGCATTGCAGTCTGATCAGTGCCCCTCTGCAGCCTCACCATTGCAGTCTGATCAGTGCCCCTCTGCAGCCTCACCATTGAAGCCTGATCAGTGCCCCTCTGCAGCCTCACCATTGCAGTCTGATCAGTGCCCCTCTGCAGCCTCACCATTGAAGCCTGATCAGTGCCCCTCTGCAGCCTCACCATTGCAGTCTGATCAGTGCCCCTCTGCAGCCTCATCATTGAAGCCTGATCAGTGCCCATCTGCAGCCTCGCCATTGCAGCCTGATCAGTGCCCATCTGCAGCCTCACTATTGCCGCCTGATCAGTGCCCCTCTGCAGCCTCACCATTTCAATCTGATCAGTGCCCCTCTGCAGCCTCACTATTGCAGCCTGATCAGTGCCCCTCTGCAGCCTCACCATTGCAGTCTGATCAGTGCCCCTCTGCAGCCTCAGCATTGCAGTCTGATCAGTGCCCCTCTGCAGCCTCACCATTGAAGCCTGATCAGTGCCCCTCTGCAGCCTCACCATTGCAGTCTGATCAGTGCCCCTCTGCAGCCTCACCATTGAAGCCTGATCAGTGCCCCTCTGCAGCCTCACCATTGCAGTCTGATCAGTGCCCCTCTGCAGCCTCAGCATTGCAGTCTGATCAGTGCCCCTCTGCAGCCTCACCATTGCAGTCTGATCAGTGCCCCTCTGCAGCCTCATCATTGCAGTCTGATCAGTGCCCCTCTGCAGCCTCACCATTGCAGTCTGATCAGTGCCCCTCTGCAGCCTCACCATTGCAGTCTGATCAGTGCCCCTCTGCAGCCTCACCATTGAAGCCTGATCAGTGCCCCTCTGCAGCCTCACCATTGCAGTCTGATCAGTGCCCCTCTGCAGCCTCATCATTGAAGCCTGATCAGTGCCCATCTGCAGCCTCGCCATTGCAGCCTGATCAGTGCCCATCTGCAGCCTCACTATTGCCGCCTGATCAGTGCCCCTCTGCAGCCTCACCATTTCAATCTGATCAGTGCCCCTCTGCAGCCTCACTATTGCAGCCTGATCAGTGCCCCTCTGCAGCCTCACCATTGCAGTCTGATCAGTGCCCCTCTGCAGCCTCATCATTGAAGCCTGATCAGTGCCCCTCTGCAGCCTCACCATTGAAGCCAGATCAGTGCCCCTCTGCAGCCTCACCATTTCAATCTGATCAGTGCCCCTCTGCAGCCTCACCATTGCAGTCTGATCAGTGCCCCTCTGCAGCCTCACCATTGCAGTCTGATCAGTGCCCCCCTGCAGCCTCACCATTTCAATCTGATCAGTGCCCCTCTGCAGCCTCACCATTGCAGTCTGATCAGTGCCCCTCTGCAGCCTCACCATTGCAGTCTGATCAGTGCCCCTCTGCAGCCTCATCATTGCAGTCTGATCAGTGCCCCTCTGCAGCCTCACCATTGCAGTCTGATCAGTGCCCCTCTGCAGCCTCACCATTGCAGTCTGATCAGTGCCCCTCTGCAGCCTCACCATTGAAGCCTGATCAGTGCCCCTCTGCAGCCTCACCATTGCAGTCTGATCAGTGCCCCTCTGCAGCCTCATCATTGAAGCCTGATCAGTGCCCATCTGCAGCCTCGCCATTGCAGCCTGATCAGTGGCCATCTGCAGCCTCACTATTGCCGCCTGATCAGTGCCCCCCTGCAGCCTCACCATTTCAATCTGATCAGTGCCCCTCTGCAGCCTCACCATTGCAGCCTGATCAGTGCCCCTCTGCAGCCTCACTATTGCCGCCTGATCAGTGCCCCTCTGCAGTCTCACAAAGCAAGGTCCATAAAGACATGGATGAGTGAGTTTTGGGGTGGAGGAACTTGACTGGCCTGCACAGAGTCCTGACCCCAACCCAATAGGACACCTTTGGGATGAATTAGAGCTGAGACTGTGAGCCAGGCCTTCTCATCCAACATCAGTGCCTGACCTCACAAATGCTCTTCTGGAAGAATGGTGAAACATTCCCATAGACACTCCTAAACCTTGTGGACGGCCTTCCCAGAAGAGTTGAAGCTGTTATAGCTGCAAAGGGCGGAGCCAACTCAATATTGAACCCTACGGACTAAGACTGGGACGCCATTAAAGTTTATGTGTGCGTAAAGGTAGGCGTCCCAATACTTTTGGTATTATAGTGTAAATACAGTGTGATCACTAGATGTGAGTATAAATGGGGTTCAATGTTCCCCTGAAGTGGCTGATGAGCAGAGTACAGACTCTGGGCTGTACCATAGACGTTTGTAAAGGCACTAAGGGCCATAGAGAAGGCCTCAGGCTGTGCCATAAAATGACAAGTTCACAAAGCACAATGCATGTAGTCTATGAGCCATATAATTTGCAATATGGTAAACAGTTCACATCACACGATATGGAATGTTCTGCTGAAGTTTTCTATGGAAGTACAGAGCTAGAATGTGAGAGGGAGGTGATGAATAATTCCTGATTGGCTCAGACAGCATCTGTTATCACAAGTCCATATATAGGATGATAAATGAAAGCATCAATGTGGCTGATGCAATGGGGAGTATTGATGGACGAACATCGGCCGGGGCGGTTCGCAAACGCCAACCGCAAATTTTCTCAAAAGTCTGCGAACCGCGAGTTCGGGGCGGGCCCATTGACTTTAATGGGAGGCAAACTTTAAAAACCTTTAGGTCATATTTGCAGCCACAAAAGACGTACTGAATGGATATACAGTGGGTACGGAAAGTATTCAGACCCCCTTAAATTTTTCACTCTTTGTTATATTGCAGCCATTTGCTAAAATCATTTAAGTTGATTCTTCTTCCTCATGAATGTACACATAGCACCCCATACTGACAGAAAAACACAGAATTGTGACATTGTTGCAGATTTATTAAAAAAGAAAAACTGAAATATCACATGGTCCTAAGTATTCAGACCCTTTGCTGTGACACTCATATATTTAACTCAGGTGCTTTCCATTTCTTCTGATCATCCTTGAGATGGTTCTACACCTTCATTTGAGTCCAGCTGTGTTTGATTATACTGATTGGACTTGATTAGGAAAGCCACACACCTGTCTATATAAGACCTTCCAGATCACAATGCATGTCAGAGCAAATGAGAATCATGAGGTCAAAGGAACTGCCTGAAGAGCTCAGAGACAGAATTGTGGCAAGGCACAGATCTGGCCAAGGTTACAAAAAGATTTCTGCTGCACTTAAGGTTCCTAAGAGCACAGTGGCCTCCATAATCCTCAAATGGAAGACGTTTGGGACGACCATAACCCTTCCTACAGCTGGCCGTCCGGCCAAACTGAGCTATCGGGGGAGAAGAGCCTTGGTGAGAGAGGTAAAGAAGAACCCAAAGATCACTGTGGCTGAGCTCCAGAGATGCAGTCAGGAGATGGGAGAAAGTTGTAGAAAGTCAACCATCACTGCAGCCCTCCACCAGTCGGGGCTTTATGGCAGAGTGGCCCGACGGAAGCCTCTCCTCAGTGTAAGACACATGAAAGCCCGCATGGAGTTTGCTAAAAAACACCTGAAGGACTCCAAGATGGTGAGAAATAAGATTCTCTGGTCTGATGAGACCAAAATAGAACTTATTGGCCTTAATTCTAAGCGGTATGTGTGGAGAAAACCAGGCACTGCTCATCACCTGTCCAATACAGTCCCAACAGTGAAGCATGGTGGTGGCAGCATCATGCTGTGGGGTGTTTTTCAGCTGCAGGGACAGGACGACTGGTTGCAATCGAGGGAAAGATGAATGCGGCCAAGTACAGGGATATCCTGGACATAAACCTTCTCCAGAGTGCTCTGGACCTCAGACTGGGTCGAAGGTTTACCTTCCAACAAGACAATGACCCTAAGCACACAGCTAAAATAACGAAGGAGTGGCTTCACAACAACTCCGTGACTGTTCTTGAATGGCCCAGCCAGAGCCCTGACTTAAACCCAATTGAGCATCTCTGGAGAGACCTAAAAATGGCTGTCCACCAACGTTTACCATCCAACCTGACAGAACTGGAGAGGATCTGCAAGGAGGAATGGCAGAGGATCCCCAAATCCAGGTGTGAAAGACTTGTTGCATCTTTCCCAAAAAGACTCCTGGCTGTATTAGATCAAAAGGGGGCTTCTACTAAATACTGAGCAAAGGGTCTGAATACTTAGGACCATGTGATATTTCAGTTTTTCTTTTTTGTCAACAATTCTGTGTTTTTCTGTCAGTATGGGGTGCTATGTGTACATTCATGAGGAAGAAGAATGAACTTCAATGATTTTAGCAAATGGCTGCAATATAACAAAGAGTGAAAAATTTAAGGGGGTCTGAATACTTTCCGTACCCACTGTATGTGTACTAAAAGAAGTATATATCCCTCACGCCTATGGGTGTCCTAACTGGGGAGGTGCCTATATAAATAAATAAATTAATTAATAAATATATCAGTATTGTGAATTTAATAAATTAATTGGGTAGTGTTAGCAGCTGCTATAGGTTACAAATGTGTAAAAGTTTAAGCCCCGGAAGATTTTACCCCCATTCCGACCAGGGTTTTTTTTGCGATTTTTTTACTGCGTGATTTTAACGGACAATTGCACGGTCGTCCAACGCTGTACCCAAATGAAATTGGCGTCCTTTTTTTCCCCACAAACAGAGCTTTCTTTTGGTGGTATTTGATCACCTGTGCGATTTTTACTTTTTGCGCTATAAACAAAAAAAGAGCGTAAATTTTGCAAAAAATAACAATATTTTTCACATTTTTTTATATGAAATTCCCCCAAAAAAATGTAAAAATCAAATTTTTTTAACATTTTCGGGCCAATTTGTTTTATGCTACATATGTTTGGTAAAAAAATCGCAAAAAGCGTATTTTGATTGGTTTGCGCAAAAGTTATCGCGTTTACTAACTAAGGGAAAGATTTTTGTCATTTTTGGTGTTTTTTTTTTAACGCGTAATGGCGGTGATCTGCGATTTTTTTTGCGGGACTGCGACATTGCGGCGGACAGATCGGACCCTTGACTGACATTTTTGACACTTTTGGGGTTACCAGTGACATTACTGCAGTAATCAGTGCAATAAATATGCACTGTTACTGTAAAAATGACACTGGTAGGGAAGGGGTTAACTGTATTGGAGAGGGAGGGGTTAAGTGTGTCCTAGGGGCGTGCTTCTTACTGTGATTGGCTGTGGCTACTGGTGTAGGAACAGTGATCAACGGTCCTACATAGTAGAACCGTCTGATCTCCATTTTTACACAGGGGAGAATGACAGGCGGCTTGTTTACATAAGCCGCCCGCCTTTCTCCCGCTCTACCGACGATCGTAGTGTGACTGGTGGACATCGGGTCCGCCGGTCACACGCGCGGACTCTTCCGTGAACGAGCCGCGGCGGGCGCGCGCTCGCCCGCTATTGGCTCACAAACCGGTCACAGGCTAGTGACGTATATATACGTCACTTTGCCTGGCCGGGGCTGACCGCCGCAGTATATCTACTTGCAGCGTTTGGCAAGTGGTTAATATAGCGCTTGCTCCTAATTAGTCAGGGGCGAACAATTCCTTCTTCCCACTCCTGGGTAGTGAAGGCAATCAAGTGGAGGTAAATGTTTACATAATATAGTAGTGATAATCCAATATTAACATAAAGTATACATACATATATTAAAGTGCAAAGTGCTGGATAATAAGATTATATAAATGCATCAATTGTGTAAATAAATAAATAAATAAATTAAAATAGTGTGAGAATCCCAATAAAGTTCATAAGTGATCTTGTACAAAAAATAAAGTGCCACAGTAAACTTTCCTGTACACTTTTTAACCAGCAAACTTAATAAACACCACGTTTTAATGGTGCTGCACTACCGGAGCATTTTTATTTCCCTTTTAATATTGGGCCTGGAGAATCGTTTTCCAACAATAGGAGCGAACCCGGACCACAGGGAACCACAAAGCCCAGCAGTCACCCACAGGCTCAGAAAGCCAAAAGTCTGAAAGGTTTTGTTACCATATGGTATATAAGACCCACCAAGTCCGGTGAGTGTGTACCCCCTTTTTTTCAAGATACACCGAATATATCAGCAGTTGGAATATTTGAAAAATTTAGGGCTCTTTCACACGGGCGGTCCGGTCAGATCCGCCTGTCAGTTTTTTAGGCGGAAAATACAAAAGTGGTGCAGCGCTATAAATATTAGAAAGCAATGTCCATATCAATCAAATGGGTAGGAGAGTGTCCTTAAAATCCACAGAGCCGAGGATAAAGGCAAGGTAAGGGAGACCCGTGCTGAAAAGGATGAATAAATCACCGAATGTTCGTGACTCCACCACCACAGTAAGTGGCAGCCTCTCACCTCCATTAAATGACCACAAAGGCCATTACGCTTATTATCAGAATCTCTGATGAACTCCTGCAATCCCGATCTCATAAGCTTGGATACCTCAGCACCTCAGCAGATCAGCGATTTGGTATTCCACCTCTCATCAGACCTTCCTGCCGACACCCCGCACCCCGTTGATGAGAGGTGGAATACCAAATCGCTGATCTGCTGAGGTGCTGAGGTATCCAAGCTTATGAGATCGGGATTGCAGGAGTTCATCAGAGATTCTGATAATAAGCGTAATGGCCTTTGTGGTCATTTAAAGCGGTAGTATCCCGTTTTTTGACACTTTTACCTACAGGTAAGCCTATAATAAGGCTTACCTGTAGGTACAAATAATATCTCCTAAACCGGCACGGTTTAGGAGATATTTGCAGTGCATGCAGCCGCTCACACGAGCGGCGCATGCGCTCTGAAGGTCCAGGGGGACCTTCAGTTTTACTTGCCAGGAGCTTGCCGGAAAATCACTCCCACGAGCACGCGCGGGAGTGATGTCGGCGCGGCTCTGGCCAATCACAGCGCCGGAGCCGCCGAACCCGGAAGAGATGACGAGGGATCATGGCAGCGCCCGCAGCGATGTCCGGGGGTCCGTGTCGGGGCTTCGTTCCGAGGTAAGTAATACATAATGAGCTAGTATGCGATGCATACTAGCTCATTATGCCTTTGTCTTGCAGGTTTTTTTTTTTTTCAATTTTTGGGTTTACAACCGCTTTAAATATTGCTTATACATGTTGAAGTGAATGGGATACGTAGTAAAAGAGCGTGTCCTGGGTGCACACGATAAACCTTCCCCTGTGTTATCTCACTCACAGACCTGTCTGGCGGGGAACTCAGGAGATGAGAAAGCTACTGTATCACTTTTGTTTTGGTTTACACGTGTTACACTGAATGCTCACTGTGATTGGCTGCCAGTGTGATCATTCAATAAAGAAAGCTTCTGACTGGCTCCCAGTCATAGGGTCCGGGCTCTACAGACACCAGGTCTGACAGGACTGTGCCCGGAAGGGAGCCGGGGAGATAAGAAACTGCTGGGCATACGGGAGACACCCTATGTACAAAGCAGTGGGTTTTATGGATGTGTGTAAAACACTGAAGGTAGGCAGCTGGTTAACCACTTAAGGACCGCCCACCGTATATATACTGCGTCAGGGCGACCCTTAAGTGCAAAATCACCTACGTATACGTGATTTTGCTTTAAGGCTCTAGGGGGCGCGTGTGTGCTGCCGGAGCTGCACTCCTGATGTGATTAGACATGGAGGGGGCTAGTCCGCGGGTCCGACGGCCACGATCGCCACCGGCCTCCCGCAATTGTCCAGGAGACTGATAGAACAGCCGTCCGCCTATGTTCTGTCAGACAGGAGGGGAGAGATCGTGTGTTCCCACTAATCAGGAGCACGGATCTCTCTTAGGCTAGGTTTCTTCTAGGTTACTTCTAGCACGACTTCGTAGTGAAAGTAAACTGCGGGTTCAGTGAGACTTGTCCCTCATATATAGAGGGAAGTCGCACTGAAGACGGCTCAAAAGTAGTGCACGATCTACTTTTGAAGTCGCCGCAACTGAAGCCGCGGCAGTGAAAACGGGCCCCATTGAAAACAATGGCTTTTGACTTGCTGTGCGACTTGACATGTGTCAAGTCGCACCGCAAGTCGCACTAGTGGAAACCGAGCCTTACTGCAGTCAGTCAAGTCCCAGTACAGTCAGAAAACACTCCTTAGGAACACTTTTAACCCCTTGCTCACCCCTGATGTTAACTCCTTCCCTACCAGTGTCATATATACAGTAACAGTGCATATTATTTAGCACTGATCATTGTATTGGTGTACAGTGCCTTGTGAAAGTATTCCCCCCCCCCCCCCTTGAACTTTGCGACCTTTTGCCACATTTCAGGCTTCAAACATAAAGATATAAAACTGTAATTTTTTGTGAAGAATCAACAACAAGTGGGACACAATCATGAAGTGGAACGAAATTTATTGGATATTTCAAACTTTTTTAACAAATAAAAAACGGAAAAATTGGGCGTGCAAAATTATTCAGCCCCTTAAGTTAATACCTTTTGCTGCGATTACAGCTGTAAGTCTCTTGGGGTATGTCTCTATCAGTTTTGCACATCGAGAGACTGAAATTTTTGCCCATTCCTCCTTGCAAAACAGCTCGAGCTCAGTGAGGTTGGATGGAGAGCGTTTGTGAACAGCAGTTTTCAGTTCTTTCCACAGATTCTCGATTGGATTCAGGTCTGGACTTTGACTTGGCCATTCTAACACCTGGATATGTTTATTTGTGAACCATTCCATTGTAGGTTTTGCTTTATATTTTGGATCATTGTCTTGTTGGAAGACAAATCTCCGTCCCAGTCTCAGGTCTTTTGCAGACTCCATCAGGTTTCCTTCCAGAATGGTCCTGTATTTGGCTCCATCCATCTTCCCATCAATTTTAACCATCTTCCCTGTCCCTGCTGAAGAAAAGCCAAACCATGATGCTGCCACCACCATGTATGACAGTGGGGGGATGGTGTGTTCAGGGGGATGAGCTGTGTTGCTTTTACGCCAAACAACGTTTTACATTGTTGCCAAAAAGTTTGATTTTGGTTTCATCTGAGCAGAGCTCCTTCTTCCACATGTTTGGTGTCTCCCAGGTGGCTTGTGGGAAACTTTAAACGACACTTTTTATGGATATCTTTAAGAAATGTCTTTCTTCTTGCCACTCTTCCATAAAGGGCAGATTTGTGCAGTATACGACTGATTGTTGTCCTATGGACAGAGTCTCCCACCTCAGCTGTAGATCTCTGCAGTTCATCCAGAGTGATCATGGGCCTCTTGGCTGCATCTCTGATCAGTCTTCTCCTTGTATGAGCTGAAAGTTTAGAGGGACGGCCAGGTCTTCGTAGATTTGCAGTGGTCTGATACTCCTTCCATTTCAATATTATCGCTTGCACAGTGCTCCTTGGGATGTTTAAAGCTTGGGAAATCTTTTTGTATCCAAATCCGGCTTTAAACTTCTCCACAACAGTATCTCGGACCTGCCTGGTGTGTTCCTTGTTCTTCATGATGCTCTCTGTGCTTTAAACGGACCTCTGAGACTATCACAGTGCAGGTGCATTTATACGGAGACTTGATTACACACAGGTGGATTCTATTTATCATCATTAGTCATTTAGGTCACCATTGGATCATTCAGAGATCCTCACTGAACTTCTGGAGAGAGTTTGCTGCACTGAAAGTAAAGGGGCTGAATAGTTTTGCACGCCCAATTTTTCAGTTTTTTATTTGTTAACAAAGTTTGAAATATCCAATAAATTTCGTTCCACTTCATGATTGTGTCCCACTTGTTGTTGATTCTTCACAAAAAATTACAGTTTTATATCTTTATGTTTGAAGCCTGAAATGTGGCAAAAGGTCGCAAAGTTCAAGGGGGCCAAATACTTTCGCAAGGCACTGTAACTGGTCCCCAAATAGTGTCACTGAGTGTCAGATTTGTCCGCCTACAATGTCGCAGTTCCGCTAAAAATCGCTGATCGCCGCCATTACAAATAAAAACAATATAAAAAGTCCATAAATCTTTCCCCTAGTTTGTAGACGCGATAACGTTTGCGCAAACCAATTAAAATACGCTTTTTGGGATACAAATTGGCCTCAAATGATGAAAACATTTTGATTTTGATCTTTTTTTTATTGTGAATGTTATATAGCAGAAAGTGAAAAATATTGTTATTTTTTCAGAATTGTCGCTCTTTTTTTGCTTATAGCGCAAACAAAAAAAAAATCGCACAGGTGATCAAATATCCACCAAAATAAAGCTCTGTGGGGAAAAAAAAAGGACGTAAATGTCGTTTGGGTACGGCGTCACACGACCACGCAATTGTCTGTTAAAGTAACATAGTGTCGAATCACAAAAAATGGCCTGGTCATTAAGGGGAAAAATCCTTCCGGGGCTGAAGTGGTTAAAGTGTAACTTCACTTTTGTGGAGAAAAAAACACCCCCCTCGGGGTGATTTCTGTACATCGCAGGGATTGTATCATCCTTTGTTGCAGATTCCTTCCTTATGTTATGCTGAAGAAATCACTGTTTGTTCCTCTGTGCCGATTGGGTCTAATGGGAGTGGTTTCATAAATATCAATCAGCTGTGCAGCTGCAGAGCACTAATGAGGAAATCTGTTGGGCCTGCATCCCTTTAGACGTGTTCCTATTGGAAGTATCTCACCAAAAATTACATATTTGTTGCGTGGTGTGACGGTGTTCACGGTGGGGGACACTGAGAGAATGGTTTGGATGGCTTCAGATGGGAGAGTGATATTTGTCAACAGTGTCTCAAGAATTGTGGAGATTTGATCCCACTTTGCACTGTGAGACCTGTGGCCTGTTGCCATGGAGATTGTGACACCTAGATGTGTATTCCATGTGTTTCAATATAGTAGACGGACAGACTGTCATTGGCAGTCTTGTCCTATTGTCTATTGAGCTGAGGTGTGGATTGTGTTAAGTCTGCCTGTCCCATTGTTAAATGTTGATGACCTCACATTGTTCTGTCCAGATGGCTAGATAATTAGTTCAGGTTGATTCTATTTCTGTATACAATTTCATCTGCATATGATAATGTAATCAGGCAGCCCCTGACCTGTGTGTAGTAATTTGATCAGGAGGGGGGTGTGCTCATGTGCATATAAATTGAGTGTGAACTAAACTTGTATGAGCTAAGTTGTTGGCTAGCTTTGTATGAGGGTGGCTGGGAAAATCTGGGATATATGTTCATGGCTGCAAGGTAGCCGTATACTGACGGAAGATCACAAGTACAGTGTGGGTCTTGAACTTGTGAGATGGGGCCACCCCCCCATCTCACAAGTACAGTGAGATGGGGGGGTGGCCCCATCTCAGGTCAGGCCCTTGGACACGATCCCCTGTACTCACAATACTGTTTTTCGAGGGTCTCCAGTGTCTCAACCCCCTCCAGTCAGCTCTCCTGGACTCTGGGTTCAGCTCCTTTCCTACTGGTCCCCAGGCCGGCTGCCTGTGACCACAATCCACTGCTACAGAGGAGGAGGCAGCCTTCACCCTCCCTTGGGTACTCTGCTTACCAGCCAAAGACCCCGCAGCACATGTGCTCCTGGCTTTTATACCACACCCCAGAATGCACTGGGACCACTAGTCCACTGTGCCAATCACTGAGGCTGTATCAAAGCCTGTGTACCCATTGGTCAGGTTTCCTCCACTGTCCAATGTGCCTTCCCATTGGACCAGTGTGAAACACTCCCCACGACAAGATGAATCACATGGGGGAAAAAATGTTAGTGCTAATCACTAAACCACCTGCGCATAGGATAAAGGTGCTTAACCGCTTGCCGACCGCCACACGACTATTTACTGCGGCGGTCAGCCCCTCACAGGCAAAGCGACGTACGTCTACGTCGCTAACCTGGAGGCTCTAGGGAGTGAGCGCGCGCCACCAGAGGCGCGGTCACGGACCCCCCCGCGCGTGTGCCGGCGGACCCGATGTCCGCTGGGCACTCGCGATCTTCCGTTAAACCGGAAGAAAGGCAGGCGGCTAATGTAAACAAAGCCGCCTGTCATTCTTCCCTGTGTAAGAATGGAGATCAGACGGTTCTACTATGTAGGACCGTTGATCTCTGTTCTTACACCAGTAGCCACAGCCAATCAAAGTTAGAAACACGCCCCTAGGGACACACTTAACCCCTCCCTCTCCAATAAAGTTAACCCCTTCCCTGCCAGTGTCATTTTTACAGTAACAGTGCATATGTATAGCACTGATTACTGTAGTAATGTCACTGGTAACCCCAAAAGTGTCAAAAATGTCAGTCAAGGGTCGGATCTGTCCGCCACAATGTCGCAGTCCCGCAAAAAAATCGCGGATCGCCGCCATTACTTGTTAAAAAAAAAAACAACAAAAATGACAGCAATCTTTTCCTTAGTTAGTAAACGCAATAACTTTTGCGCAAACCAATTAAAATACACTTATTGCGATTTTTTTTACCAAACATATGTAGCAGAAAACAAATTGGCCAAAAGTGTTAAAAAATTTTGATTTTTACGTTTTTTTGGGGGGGAATTTCATATAAAAAAATGTGAAAAATATTGTTATTTTTGCAAAATTGACGCTCTTTTTTTGTTTATAGCGCATGATCAAAAAATCGCACAGGTGATCAAATACCACCAAAAGAAAGCTCTGTTTGTGGGGAAAAAAGGACGTAAATTTTGTTTGGGTACAGCGTCGCACGACCGCGCAATTGTCTGTTAAATTCACGCAGTGCTGAATCGCAAAATAGGCCCTGGTCAGGAAGGGGGTAAAATCTTCTGGGGCTTAAGCCTTGGTTTCCACTAGTGCGGCTACGAAGTCGTGCTACTTCTAGCACGACTTCGTAGCAAAAGTAAACCGCGGCTTCAGTTAGACTTGTCCCTCATATATAGAGGGAAGTCGCGCTTAAAAGTAGTACACGATTTACTTTTGAGGTCGCGGCAACTGAAGCTGCGGCAGTGGAAACGGGCCCCATTGAAAACAATGGGTTTTGACTTGCTGTGCGACTTGACATGTGTCAAGTCGCACCGCAAGTCGCACTAGTGGAAACCGAGCCTAAGTGGTTAAATATAAAGTGCTAATTAAATGTGAAGAGTTTAGTGTATATTCCCACACAGGGGTTATGTTTTTCAAACTAAATATCACTCCAATAAACTATTTAAAATGTGTGTGAGGATACAATCCAATAAGTGAGCAGCACCGTAAAAGCGTGAATGACGCCTAGTTATGTGAAATGCGATATATACCCGCGCTCAATCAGATAACACAAATCAATTATTAAACACAATGTGAAGTCATTAATTGTGCAGAGAGATTAGGAGTGATTGTTGTGAGTCTTTGATGTGAATAAAAACCGTGGAGGATATCACAATCTCACAATGATGAGAGTTCTTTTTTTTTTAAAAATCCGATACAGTTCATGCAGGTAAGGCACTCCTCCACCTTGGGGCTTTCACCACACACAGTCTGCTTACCAGAAGGGTGGGACCCCTAAATTACAGGAGGTCTAACCAGGCGGTATTCCCAGCTAAGTACTCCTATTTGGGACCACTTCCAGTGTCCAGCAAACCACCATAAACTTCAGTCTATCCCTCCGAGATCCGACTGCCAGATATTGTGATAAATTCAGCCAAGGATAGAAATGTAAGGAGAGACAATAAGAGGAACTCTCATAGTGTAGAATCTCAAACAAATATTTATTGAACAATAGATGTTGCACTTACTACAAGTTCCTCAATAGTAGAGCAGGTACACGTAATCCAAACGCGGTTTCATGACCCCTGATGACGTTGGCTGCGTGCTGACGAAACGTACGTCCGGACGTGAGATCGCAATACACAACTTCCGGTCTCCTTGGAACGCAGAAGCGGCGTCCCCTATTGGAAACCGCGTTTGGATTACATGTACCTAATGTGAAAAAACTCTAAGTATAGAGTACACCCTGCGCTTAGGAATAAATAATAAATAAAATAAAAGAATACTGCCGTGAATTCACTTACCAGAAGGCGTGGACCCCTAGAACTATACAGCATAGGGGTCAATAGAGCTGGAAACTGGTAAGCGGTTGCAGTTGTAGGTCCTCCTTAAAGTATCCCTCTTCAATATGGAAAGACTTCTTTGAAAACGCCCACTGGGAGGGGCGAAACGCGTTGACGCACTTCCGGTCTTCTCCTTACATTTTTATGCCTATCTGAGTTTGATTCTTGGCTGAATTTATCACAATATCTGGGAGTCGGATCTCAGAGGGATAGACTGAAGTTTATGGTGGTTTGCTAATCACTGGAAGTGGTCCCAAATAGGAGTACTTAGCTGGGAATACCGCCTGGTTAGACCTCCTGTAATTTAGGGGTCCCACCCTTCTGGTAAGCAGACTGTGTGTGGTGAAAGCCCCAAGGTGGAGGTGTGCCTTACCTGCATGAACTGTATCGGCTTTTTTAAAAAAAAGGAACTCTTATTATTGTGAGATTGTGATATCCTCTGTGGTTTTTCTTCACATCAAAGACTCACAACAATCACTCCTAATCTCTGTGCACAATTAATGACTTCCCATTGTGTTTAACCACTTCAGCCCCGGAAGATTTTACCCCCTTCCTGACCAGGGCCTATTTTGCGATTCGGCACTGCGTGACTTTAATGGAAAATTGCGCGGTCGTGCGACGCTGTACCCAAATGAAATTGACGTCCTTTTTTTCCCACAAACAGAGCTTTCTTTTGGTGGTATTTGATCACCTGTGCGATTTTTTGATCATGCGCTATAAACAAAAAAATAGCGACAATTTTGCAAAAATAACAATATTTTTCACATTTTTTTTATATGAAATTCCCCCCAAAAAAATGTAAAAAATCAAAATTTTTTAACATTTTAGGCCAATTTGTTTTCTGCTACCTATGTTTGGTAAAAAAAATCGCAAAAAGCGTTCGCGCAAAAGTTATTGCGTTTACTATCTAAGGGAAAGATTTTTGTCATTTTTAGTTTTATTTTTTTTAACGAGTAATGGCGGTGATCTGCAATTTTTTTTTGCGGGACTGCGACATTGCGGCGGACAGATCGGACCCTTGACTGACATTTTTGACACTTTTGGGGTAACCAGTGACATTACTACAGTAATCAGTGCACTGTTACTGTAAAAATGACACTGGCATGGAAGGGGTTAACTTTATTGGTGATCAAGGGGTTAAGTGTGTCCCTAGGGGCATGATTCCAACTGTCAGGGGGCGTGGCTAGTGAAGTAACCACAGAGACATACAATCCTATATAGCAGGATCGCATAGCCTCTGATCACTTCAGGGAGAATGACAGATGGTTGTGTTTACATCAGCCGTCTGTCTTTCTCCCTCTCCTGCGGGAGATCGCGAGTGGCCAACGGCCATTGGAGCTGCCGGTCACACACGCTGGCTAGGCAGGGAACAGGCGGGGGCGGGAGCGCGCCTCAGACGGTGCACGCTCGCCCCCTACAGGCTCTTTGGCAAGCGACGTAGTACTACGTTACTTTGCCTGTAAGCGGCTGCGTGCCGCAGTAAATATACAGGAGGAGGTCAGGCAAGTGATTAATAATTGAAGTGCGTTATCTGATTGAGCGCGGTTATATATTGCATTTCACAGAGGAATCACACACTGAGCACTAGGAGCAGACCTGACTCACAGATCCTGTTCCCTGTTAAGCAGAGAGAATATAGATAGGCAGACAGAGCCAAAAACTATCCTCACTCACTAGCACCTACCTAGGAGGGCGCTACACTCACCCCCGCACCAAACTGAGCCATGTCCACACTAGCACCTACCTAGGAGGGCGCTACACTCACCCCCCACCAAACTGAGCCATGTCCACACTAGCACCTACCTAGGAGGGTGCTACACTCACCCCCCACCAAACTGAGCCATGTCCTCACTAGCACCTACCTAGGAGGGCGCTACACTCACCCCCCACCAAACTGAGCCATGTCCACACTAGCACCTACCTAGGAGGGTGCTACACTCACCCCCCACCAAACTGAGCCATGTCCTCACTAGCACCTACCTAGGAGGGCGCTACACTCACCCCCCCCCCCCAAACTGAGCCATGTCCTCACTAGCACCTACCTAGGAGGGCGCTACACTCACCCCCCCCCCCAAACTGAGCTATGTCCTCACTAGCACCTACCTAGGAGGGCGCTACACTCACCCCCCCCCCCCACCAAACTGAGCCATGTCCTCACTAGCACCTACCTAGGAGGGCGCTACACTCACCCCCCCCCCCAAACCGAGCCATGTCCTCACTAGCACCTACCTAGGAGGGCGCTACACTCACCCCCCACCAAACTGAGCCATGTCCACACTAGCACCTACCTAGGAGGGTGCTACACTCACCCCCCACCAAACTGAGCCATGTCCTCACTAGCACCTACCTAGGAGGGCGCTACACTCACCCCCCACCAAACTGAGCCATGTCCACACTAGCACCTACCTAGGAGGGTGCTACACTCACCCCCCACCAAACTGAGCCATGTCCTCACTAGCACCTACCTAGGAGGGTGCTACACTCACCCCCCACCAAACTGAGCCATGTCCTCACTAGCACCTACCTAGGAGGGCGCTACACTCACCCCCCCCCCAAACTGAGCCATGTCCTCACTAGCACCTACCTAGGAGGGCGCTACACTCACCCCCCCCCCCCCCAAACTGAGCTATGTCCTCACTAGCACCTACCTAGGAGGGCGCTACACTCACCCCCCCCCCCCCACCAAACTGAGCCATGTCCTCACTAGCACCTACCTAGGAGGGCGCTACACTCACCCCCCCCCCAAACCGAGCCATGTCCTCACTAGCACCTACCTAGGAGGGCGCTACACTCACCCCCCACCAAACTGAGCCATGTCCACACTAGCACCTACCTAGGAGGGTGCTACACTCACCCCCCACCAAACTGAGCCATGTCCTCACTAGCACCTACCTAGGAGGGCGCTACACTCACCCCCCACCAAACTGAGCCATGTCCACACTAGCACCTACCTAGGAGGGTGCTACACTCACCCCCCACCAAACTGAGCCATGTCCTCACTAGCACCTACCTAGGAGGGCGCTACACTCACCCCCCCCCCCCAAACTGAGCCATGTCCTCACTAGCACCTACCTAGGAGGGCGCTACACTCACCCCCCCCCCCCAAACTGAGCTATGTCCTCACTAGCACCTACCTAGGAGGGCGCTACACTCACCCCCCCCCCCCCCCACCAAACTGAGCCATGTCCTCACTAGCACCTACCTAGGAGGGCGCTACACTCACCCCCCCCCCCCCCAAACCGAGCCATGTCCTCACTAGCACCTACCTAGGAGGGCGCTACACTCACCCCCCACCAAACTGAGCCATGTCCACACTAGCACCTACCTAGGAGGGTGCTACATATAATAAAGTCAGTTCCAGTTTGCACCTAAGCTAGTGTCATCTAGATTCTTGGGTGCAATATTCAGCTATTAAGCTTGGATCTCACCTATGGATCTTTTATTGCATTTTCATACTACAGTCCATGTAACTTGGTTTCCTATGGGTAACATTCACATCTATGCATTTTTATGGAAAGGACCAGGGACTTTTTTTCTGCTTTTTGGTTCGGTAGACTTCAGTTGATCAAAAATGTGTATTGAAAAACGCAACTGCAATCTGCAACCTGCATAGGTGCGAGCCCAGGCCTAATACCCGGTTCCTGGGTCCAGACCTGAGGAAGCTATATATTGGACAGAGGCACCCAAGCTGTTCCATCATACAGCCTGTCTGGCACCAACAACCATGCCACGTTCAAAGTCACTAAAATCCCCTTTCTTCCCCATTCTGATGCTCCGTTTGTACTTCAGCAAGTTGTCTTCACCACATCTAGATGTCTAAATGCAAATGTGGACGCCTGAATATATTTTAAGATAGCAATTGTACCAGCATCCCAAAAAGATATATCATATGGGAAATTTTAGGAATACCACACAACCAACCTCCCAATTGGTCGATGGGGGGGAAAAAAGGGAGGGGGGGGGGAAAGGGAAAGAAAATGAGGGGGGAATGTGTCTAGGACTTTCAAGGTACCTTATTCAATAATAAACAATAATAAAATCTATAATTTTTATTGTGAAAAAACAAGATAATAAAATCACATGACAAAAAATGTGGATATAATCCGTGTTACCATATACTCCAAATAATGTATTACATGTACACTATAAGTTTTGCAATCCTGGAGTGGATTTTCAAACTTCAAACAATGCGCAACCTCGACATGTTTCGTGGTATACCCACTTCTTCAGGAGGATGTTATGCACATTAATACTTTAATACATTAATACACGCCCTCAGTAGAAGTCCAATGCCGACGAAACGCGTCAGGGCGTGAGCACGCGGCCATTCAGTTGTACACTAAGGACATCCCAGAGGATCCCCAGTTATAGCGCCCATTGAGTCCGGGCAACATCGCGATCAGGTGGCTGGATCACCCGTACCGTGTGGCTCAGTGGGGACATCGTTTGCAGTGGGAGGACCGGGTTTTGTGCCTTGGATATTTGTTTCGCTCAAATACATCCGATTTCATGTGAGTGCGATTTTAATTTTTTAATAAAGCCTTGTTTGTACATATTACACTATGGGTCCCTATTTGTCCCCCTTTATGTGAGAGGAGAGGAGGAGGTGCTGTTCATATCTCTACTGGTTGGAGTGGAGTCCTGAGAGGATCGCCATCTGGGAGTGGAGGATCATTTGTGGAACAAAGCGCTAGACCCTAGCGTTAAGGGTACGTGGCCACTCTCTAGGGGGGGAGCACGGTGGTGAGGTGAAGGATACGGTAGTCGCAGAGTGATCAGAAAAGAAGTCTTGTTCAACACTATGTTACAAGTTTCCTATGCACCCTATCTCTCGTCTAACTTTACCCTGTGAACACCATGGACTTATGAACTTTGGCTTTATTTTAATTTAAAAATTTTTTTATATTATCATTCTGCTATTTACCCCCAACTTTGTCAGAGGTTGTTTTCTAGCGCTGCTAGTGCTTATGCGGGCTGTGGCTCCTATACGCACCTTTTTACACATTAATACTTGCATCTAGTAATGACAATAGGATGATTAATAATGACATTTAACAATGAACAGTATAGTAAAGATCATACAGCTCAAAATATGGGAGGAGCCATCTTACCCAAAATTGGGAGCGTGGGTAGATCACAGATTATAGGACCCAGCCATCATGTGCCTCTCACCGGCGGACATGGGGGACACTATATATAGATTGGTTATAAAAGGTATACATGTTTTATCGGCTAATATAATTTAGAAAATTAATCACCACCATCACCACAAAAGTCAAAGGGAAAACAAGAGAGATATATAAAGGATAGGGAAAGATGGAGAAGGAAAAGGGGAAAAAAGGGGAGGGGAATGGGGAAAAGGGGGGGGGGAAGGAGGGGAGGGGGGGGGGTTTTGGGGGGAAGGGGGGAAAAAGGGGCCAGAAGGAAGGAAGAGGGAGGGGAAAGAAAAGAAAATAGGTAAAAGTGGGGAGAAAAACATAAGGCAGAGGGAAAAAAAAAACAAAAGATGGATGTAGGATATAATGAAGGAAAGACAAAAGAAAGATGGAAGAATATGGTGGTGGCTTAGATGGATAAAACCATGAATGAAAATAAGGAAAGGGAAATCACCAATCACCCAGTGAGAAAGCACCCCGGTGTTTTGGAGGTCATGCTTATATATGTCTATAACCAGACAAAGAAACATACCCCAGAACAAATCATACGGAGCCACCCACTGATGAGGTAAGTATATAAAATCAAATCAATCCCAACCGATTTCCAACCTGGACAGGGGTCAGACAGAGGAGGGTAATGTATAAGCACTGTATGGATGGTATAGTGCTGATAGCTGTTATATCCCACTTGATGATGGAAATTCAATGGACAATTTACTTGTATCCAGATCCGTTTCCCTGGGCCAGGAAAGACACAGGGAATAGACCACCTGCAAAATATATAAACTGTATGAGCATGGATTAGCCCTATACATCTCGGTTGTGTGGTCATGTAATGGCACCACACTGTAGCCTAATGATAGCTGTCCCGGTTTGTCTTACCCTCTAAGGTCCTCAATCTGTGTGTCCAGGTGGATGGTAAGGAACGCTAGCGTCAACCGCCATTGTTAATAGCGGGCGCTATTTAAGTGTCCGCCTAGTGGGCGGACGTCGCCGCACTCTGTGGAGGTGCGTGACGTCAGACCACTCTGACCACCGTGGTCCGCGCATGCGCGAATGAGCGCGCGTGCGCGGCATCACCGGAAATAATCCGTGACTTTGGTTGAGCGTGATATGACGCTCCCAACCATGGGGTCACATGTCCGCCAGTGAGAGTTGGCCCCGCCCCCGAATCCAGATCCGGCCAAGGCTCCCAAATTGTAGATGGAAACAAACAAAAAGGGGGTTAAATATGCAGCAAAAAACATATAATATGCCCCATACAACGTTCAATACATATCATTGACAAATAGAGTATGTCATATTAAACATATGGATATATATGTACGTGTTATTACACTTAACACAAAGAAGTACTCATATTAGAAAAACACCATCTAGTGGTTAATTGTATCATTGATTGTTAGGGTATTCCAATAGATAGGTGGATAGAGTAAAGGGGAGGGAAAGATATGGTAGGGGGAAAAAATATAATAATGAAAATAAAGATAAAAGGGAGAAAGGAAGGGAAAGGGATAGGAGGAAAGGAAGGAAGAGAGGGGGATGGAGTAAGGCACAGACAAGGCCAAATAAATAGAATTAAAATTAAAATAGGAGGGAAGAAAAAGAAAAATAAATAAAATGAAATATATGTCAATAGATAATTGGACATGGATAGACAGTTACAAAAAAGGTTTTTTTTGTAACTGTCTATCCATGTCCAATTATCTATTGACATATATTTCATTTTATTTATTTTTCTTTTTCTTCCCTCCTATTTTAATTTTAATTCTATTTATTTGGCCTTGTCTGTGCCTTACTCCATCCCCCTCTCTTCCTTCCTTTCCTCCTATCCCTTTCCCTTCCTTTCTCCCTTTTATCTTTATTTTCATTATTATATTTTTTCCCCCTACCATATCTTTCCCTCCCCTTTACTCTATCCACCTATCTATTGGAATACCCTAACAATCAATGATACAATTAACCACTAGATGGTGTTTTTCTAATATGAGTACTTCTTTGTGTTAAGTGTAATAACACGTACATATATATCCATATGTTTAATATGACATACTCTATTTGTCAATGATATGTATTGAACGTTGTATGGGGCATATTATATGTTTTTTGCTGCATATTTAACCCCCTTTTTGTTTGTTTCCATCTACAATTTGGGAGCCTTGGCCGGATCTGGATTCGGGGGCGGGGCCAACTCTCACTGGCGGACATGTGACCCCATGGTTGGGAGCGTCATATCACGCTCAACCAAAGTCACGGATTATTTCCGGTGATGCCGCGCACGCGCGCTCATTCGCGCATGCGCGGACCACGGTGGTCAGAGTGGTCTGACGTCACGCACCTCCACAGAGTGCGGCGACGTCCGCCCACTAGGCGGACACTTAAATAGCGCCCGCTATTAACAATGGCGGTTGACGCTAGCGTTCCTTACCATCCACCTGGACACACAGATTGAGGACCTTAGAGGGTAAGACAAACCGGGACAGCTATCATTAGGCTACAGTGTGGTGCCATTACATGACCACACAACCGAGATGTATAGGGCTAATCCATGCTCATACAGTTTATATATTTTGCAGGTGGTCTATTCCCTGTGTCTTTCCTGGCCCAGGGAAACGGATCTGGATACAAGTAAATTGTCCATTGAATTTCCATCATCAAGTGGGATATAACAGCTATCAGCACTATACCATCCATACAGTGCTTATACATTACCCTCCTCTGTCTGACCCCTGTCCAGGTTGGAAATCGGTTGGGATTGATTTGATTTTATATACTTACCTCATCAGTGGGTGGCTCCGTATGATTTGTTCTGGGGTATGTTTCTTTGTCTGGTTATAGACATATATAAGCATGACCTCCAAAACACCGGGGTGCTTTCTCACTGGGTGATTGGTGATTTCCCTTTCCTTATTTTCATTCATGGTTTTATCCATCTAAGCCACCACCATATTCTTCCATCTTTCTTTTGTCTTTCCTTCATTATATCCTACATCCATCTTTTGTTTTTTTTTTCCCTCTGCCTTATGTTTTTCTCCCCACTTTTACCTATTTTCTTTTCTTTCCCCTCCCTCTTCCTTCCTTCTGGCCCCTTTTTCCCCCCTTCCCCCCAAAACCCCCCCCCTCCCCTCCTTCCCCCCCCCCCTTTTCCCCATTCCCCTCCCCTTTTTTCCCCTTTTCCTTCTCCATCTTTCCCTATCCTTTATATATCTCTCTTGTTTTCCCTTTGACTTTTGTGGTGATGGTGGTGATTAATTTTCTAAATTATATTAGCCGATAAAACATGTATACCTTTTATAACCAATCTATATATAGTGTCCCCCATGTCCGCCGGTGAGAGGCACATGATGGCTGGGTCCTATAATCTGTGATCTACCCACGCTCCCAATTTTGGGTAAGATGGCTCCTCCCCTATTTTGAGCTGTATGATCTTTACTATACTGTTCATTGTTAAATGTCATTATTAATCATCCTATTGTCATTACTAGATGCAAGTATTAATGTGCATAACATCCTCCTGAAGAAGTGGGTATACCACGAAACATGTCGAGGTTGCGCATTGTTTGAAGTTTGAAAATCCACTCCAGGATTGCAAAACTTATAGTGTACATGTAATACATTATTTGGAGTATATGGTAACACGGATTGTATCCATATTTTTTGTCATGTGATTTTATTATCTTGTTTTTTCACAATAAAAATTATAGATTTTATTATTGTTTATTATTGAATAAGGTACCTTGAAAGTCCTAGACACATTCCCCCCTCATTTTCTTTCCCTTTCCCCCCCCCTCCCTTTTTTCCCCCCCATCGACCAATTGGGAGGTTGGTTGTGTGGTATTCCTAAAATTTCCCATATGATAGATGTCTAAATGCATTGAGTTGCTGCCATGTGATTGGCTGATTAGCAATTTGTGTTACCAAGCACTTGAACAGGTGTACCTAATAAAGTGGCCACTGAGTGTATATACACTGCTCAAAAAAAATGAAAGGAACACTTCGTAATCAGCGTATAGCATCAATTAAATTAAAGTCCTGGAAAATTACTCTGGTCAGTTAAGTAGCAGAGGGGGTTGTCAATCATTTCAGCTGCTTTAGCGGTAATGAAATTAACAACAGATGCACTAGATGGGCAACGATGAGGCAACCTCCAAAACAGGAATGGTTTTACAGGTGGAGGCCACTGACATGTTTTCCTACTCATCTTTTCACTAGTTTTGCATTTGGCTGGGGTCAGTGTCACTACTGGTTGTATGAGGCCATACCTGGACCCTATAGAGGGGGTCAGTGTCACTACTGGTTGTATGAGGCCATACCTGGACCCTATAGAGGGGGTCAGTGTCACTACTGGTAGGATGAGGCCATACCTGGACCCTATAGAGGGGGTCAGTGTCACTACTGGTAGCATGAGGTGATACCTGGACCCTATAGAGGAGGTCAGTGTCACTACTGGTAGTATGAGGCCATACCTGGACCCTATAGAGGGGGTCAGTGTCACTACTGGTAGCATGAGGTCATACCTGGACCCTATAGAGGGGGTCAGTGTCACTACTGGTAGCATGAGGTGATACCTGGACCCTATAGAGGAGGTCAGTGTCACTACTGGTAGTATGAGGTCATACCTGGACCCTATAGAGGGGGTCAGTGTCACTACTGTTAGTATGAGGCCATACCTGGACCCTATAGAGGGGGATCAGTGTCACTACTGGTAGCATGAGGCCATACCTGGTCCCTATAGAGGGGGGTCAGTGTCACTACTGGTAGTATGAGGCCATACCTGGACCCTATAGAGGGGGATCAGTGTCACTACTGGTAGCATGAGGCCATACCTGGACCCTATAGAGGGGGTCAGTGTCACTTCTGGTAGCATGAGGCCATACCTGGACCCTATAGAGGAGATACCTGGACCCTATAGAGGAGATACCTGGACCCTATAGAGGGGGTCAGTGTCACTACTGGTAGTATGAGGCCATACCTGGACCCTATAGAGGTTGCAACTCCTCCAGGATGGGACATCAATACCTGCCATTGCCAGAAGGTTTGCTGTGTCTCCCAGCACAGTCTCAGGAGCATGGAGGAGATTCCAGGAGACAGGCAGTTACTCTGTGAGAGCTGGACAGGGCTGTAGAAGGTCCTCAACCCATCAGCAGGACTGGTATCTGCTCCTTTGTGCAAGGAGGAACAGGATGAGAACTGCCAGAGCCCTACAAAATGACCTCCAGAAGGACACTGGTGTGAATGTCTCTGACCAAACAATCAGAAACAGACTTCATGAGGGTGGCCTGAGGGTCCGACGTCCTCAGTTGAGCACAATTGGCATTTGCCGTTGAACACCAGAATTGGCAGCTCCACCACTGGCACCCTGTGCTTTTCACATATGAGAGCAGAGTTCACCCTGAGCTCATGTGATGGATGTGAAAGGGTCTGGAAGCCGTGGAGAACATTATGCTGCCTGTAACATCGTTCAGTATGACCGGTTGGGTGGTGGGTCAGTGATGGTCTGGGGAGGAATATCCATGGCGGGACGCACAGACCTCTACAGGCTAGACAATGGTACCCTGACTGCCATTAGGTATTGGGATAAAATCCTTGGACCCATTGTCAGACCCTACACTGGTGCAGTGGGTCCTGGGTTCCTCCTGGTGCACAAAAATGCCCGGCCTCATGTGGTGAGAGTATGCAGCCAGTTCCTGGAGGATGAAGGAATTGATACCATTGAATGGCCCCCACATTCACCTGACCTAAATCCAATAGAACAGCTCTGGGACATTATGTTTTGGTCCATCTGATGCCGCCAGGTTGCACCTCAGTCAGTTCAGGAGCTCAGTGATGCCCTGGTCCAGATCTGGGAGGAAATACCCCAGGAAACCATCCATCGTCTCATTAGGAGCGCCCCGACGTTGTCAGCCATGCATACAAACACATGGGGGGCATACACACTACTGAGGACCATTCTGAGGTCCTGCAATGACATTTCAGCAAAATGGACTCACCTGCTGCATCATTTTTTCACTTTGATTTTCGGGGGGAGGAGGGAGGGGGGGCCTTTGAATTCAGCCCTCTGTAGGGTGATAACTTTCATTTTCATCAAACGATGTGACATCCTTTCCTTCCTAACACATTACCCAGTCCATACCAGTATAGATCCTAACACATTACCCAGTCCATACCAGTATAGATCCTAACACATTACCCATTCCATACCAGTATAGATCCTAACACATTACCCAGTCCATACCAGTATAGATCCTAACGCATTACCCAGTCCATACCAGTATAGATCCTAACACATTACCCATTCCATACCAGTATAGATCCTAACACACTACCCAGTCCATACCAGTATAGATCCTAAAACATTACCCAGTGCATACCAGTATAGATCCTAACACATTACCCAGTCCATACCAGTATAGATCCTAACACATTATCCAGCCTATACCAGTATAGATCCTAACACATTCCCCAGTCCATACCAGTATAGATCCTAACACATTACCCATTCCATACCAGTATAGATCCTAACACAGTACCCAGTCCATACCAGTATGGATCCTAACACATTATCCAGTCCATACCATTATAGATCCTAACACATTAACCAGTCCATACCAGTATAGATCCTAACACATTACCCAGTCCATACCAGTATAGATCCTAACACATTACCCAGTCCATACCAGTATAGATCCTAACACATTAACCAGTCCATACCAGTATAGATCCTAGCACATTACCCATTCCATACCAGTATAGATCCTAACACACTACCCAGTCCATACCAGTATAGATCCTAACACATTACCCAGTCCATACCAGTATAGATCCTAACACATTACCCATTCCATACCAGTATAGATCCTAACACATTACCCAGTCCATACCAGTATAGATCCTAACACATTACCCTGTCCATACCAGTATAGATCCTAACACATTACCCAGTCCATACCAGTATATATCCTAACACATTACTCAGTCCATACCAGTATAGATCCTAACACATTACCCAGTCCATACTATTATAGATCCTAACACATTACCCAGTCCATACCAGTATAGATCCTAAAACATTACCCAGTGCATACCAGTATAGATCCTAACGCATTACCCAATCCATACCAGTATAGATCCTAACACATTACCCAGCCTATACCAGTATAGATCCTAACACATTCCCCAGTCCATACCAGTATAGATCCTAACACATTACCCATTCCATACCAGTATAGATCCTAACACAGTACCCAGTCCATACAAGTATGGATCCTAACACATTACCCAGTCAATACCAGTATAGATCCTAACACATTAACCAGTCCATACCAGTATAGATCCTAGCACATTACCCAGTCCATACCAGTATAGAGCCTAACACATTCCCCAGTCCATACCAGTATAGATCCTAACACACTACCCAGTCCATACCAGTATAGATCCTAACACAGTACCCAGCCTATACCAGTATAGATCCTAACACATTACCCAGTCCATACAAGTATAGATCCTAACACATTCCCCAGTCCATACCAGTATAGATCCTAACACATTACACATTCCATACCAGTATAGATCCTAACACAGTACCCAGTCCATACAAGTATGGATCCTAACACATTACCCAGTCAATACCAGTATAGATCCTAACACATTACCCAGTCCATACCAGTATAGATCCTAACACATTACCCAGTCCATACCAGTATAGATCCTAACACATTAACCAGTCCATACCAGTATAGATCCTAACACATTACCCAGTCCATACCAGTATAGATCCTAACACATTAACCAGTCCATACCAGTATAGATCCTAACACATTACCCAGTCCATACCAGTATAGATCCTAACACATTAACCAGTCCATACCAGTATAGATCCTAGCACATTACCCAGTCCATACCAGTATAGAGCCTAACACATTCCCCAGTCCATACCAGTATAGATCCTAACACACTACCCAGTCCATACCAGTATAGATCCTAACACAGTACCCAGTCCATATCAGTATAGATCCTAACACATTCCCCAGTCCATACCAGTATAGATCCTAACACATTCCCCAGTCCATACCAGTATAGATCCTAACAGTACCCAGTTCATACCAGTATAGATCCTAACACATTACCCATTCCATACCAGTATAGATCCTAACACAGTACCCAGTCCATACCAGTATGGATCCTAACACATTACCCAGTCCATACCAGTATAAATCCTAACACATTCCTCAGTCCATACCAGTATAGATCCTAACACATTACCGAGTCCATACCAGTATAGATCCTAACACATTACCCAGTCCATACCAGTATAGATCCTAACACATTACCCATTCCATACCAGTATAGATCCTAACACACTACCCAGTCCATACCAGTATAGATCCTAACACATTACCCAGTCCATACCAGTATAGATCCTAACACATTACCCAGTCCATACCAGTATAGACCCTAACACATTACCCAGTCCATACCAGTATAGATCCTAACACATTCCCCAGTACATACCAGTATAGATCCTAACACACTACCCAGTCCATAAAAGTAGAGATCCTAACACATTACCCAGTCCATACCAGTATAGATCCTAACACATTCCCCAGTCCATACCAGTATAAATCCTAACACATTCCCCAGTCCATACCAGTATAGATCCTAACAGTACCCAGTTCATACCAGTATAGATCCTAACACATTACCCATTCCATACCAGTATAGATCCTAACACAGTACCCAGTCCATACCAGTATAGATCCTAACACATTACCCAGTCCATACCATTATAGATCCTAACACATTACCCAGTCCATACCAGTATAGATCCTAACACAATACCCAGTCCATACCAGTATAGATCCTAACACATTACCCAGTCCATACCAGTATAGATCCTAACACATTACCCATTCCATACCAGTATAGATCCTAACACACTACCCAGTCCATACCAGTATAGATCCTAAAACATTACCCAGTGCATACCAGTATAGATCCTAACACATTACCCAGTCCATACCAGTATAGATCCTAACACATTACCCAGCCTATACCAGTATAGATCCTAACACATTCCCCAGTCCATACCAGTATAGATCCTAACACATTACCCATTCCATACCAGTATAGATCCTAACACAGTACCCAGTCCATACCAGTATGGATCCTAACACATTATCCAGTCCATACCATTATAGATCCTAACACATTAACCAGTCCATACCAGTATAGATCCTAGCACATTACCCAGTCCATACCAGTATAGATCCTAACACATTACCCAGTCCATACCAGTATAGATCCTAACACATTAACCAGTCCATACCAGTATAGATCCTAACACACTACCCAGTCCATACCAGTATAGATCCTAACACATTACCCAGTCCATACCAGTATAGATCCTAACACATTACCCATTCCATACCAGTATAGATCCTAACACATTACCCAGTCCATACCAGTATAGATCCTAACACATTACCCTGTCCATACCAGTATAGATCCTAACACATTACCCAGTCCATACCAGTATAGATCCTAACACATTACCCAGTCCATACCAGTATAGATCCTAACACATTACCCAGTCCATACTATTATAGATCCTAACACATTACCCAGTCCATACCAGTATAGATCCTAAAACATTACCCAGTGCATACCAGTATAGATCCTAACGCATTACCCAATCCATACCAGTATAGATCCTAACACATTACCCAGCCTATACCAGTATAGATCCTAACACATTACCCAGTCCATACCAGTATAGATCCTAACAAATTAACCAGTCCATACCAGTATAGATCCTAGCACATTACCCAGTCCATACCAGTATAGAGCCTAACACATTCCCCAGTCCATACCAGTATAGATCCTAACACACTACCCAGTCCATACCAGTATAGATCCTAACACAGTACCCAGCCTATACCAGTATAGATCCTAACACATTACCCAGTCCATACAAGTATAGATCCTAACACATTCCCCAGTCCATACCAGTATAGATCCTAACACATTACCCATTCCATACCAGTATAGATCCTAACACAGTACCCAGTCCATACAAGTATGGATCCTAACACATTACCCAGTCAATACCAGTATAGATCCTAACACATTACCCAGTCCATACCAGTATAGATCCTAACACATTACCCAGTCCATACCAGTATAGATCCTAACACATTAACCAGTCCATACCAGTATAGATCCTAACACATTACCCAGTCCATACCAGTATAGATCCTAACACATTACCCAGTCCATACCAGTATAGATCCTAACACATTAACCAGTCCATACCAGTATAGATCCTAGCACATTACCCAGTCCATACCAGTATAGAGCCTAACACATTCCCCAGTCCATACCAGTATAGATCCTAACACACTACCCAGTCCATACCAGTATAGATCCTAACACAGTACCCAGTCCATATCAGTATAGATCCTAACACATTCCCCAGTCCATACCAGTATAGATCCTAACACATTCCCCAGTCCATACCAGTATAGATCCTAACACATTCCCCAGTCCATACCAGTATAGATCCTAACAGTACCCAGTTCATACCAGTATAGATCCTAACACATTACCCATTCCATACCAGTATAGATCCTAACACAGTACCCAGTCCATACCAGTATGGATCCTAACACATTACCCAGTCCATACCAGTATAGATCCTAACACATTACCGAGTCCATACCATTATAGATCCTAACACATTACCCAGTCCATACCAGTATAGATCCTAACACATTACCCATTCCATACCAGTATAGATCCTAACACACTACCCAGTCCATACCAGTATAGATCCTAAAACATTACCCAGTGCATACCAGTATAGATCCTAACACATTACCCAGTCCATACCAGTATAGATCCTAACACATTACCCAGCCTATACCAGTATAGATCCTAACACATTACCCAGTCCATACCAGTATAGATCCTAACACATTACCCAGTCCATACCAGTATAGACCCTAACACATTACCCAGCCCATACCAGTATAGATCCTAACACATTCCCCAGTCCATACCAGTATAGATCCTAACACACTACCCAGTCCATACCAGTATAGATCCTAACACAGTACCCAGTCCATATCAGTATAGATCCTAACACATTCCCCAGTCCATACCAGTATAGATCCTAACACATTCCCCAGTCCATACCAGTATAGATCCTAACAGTACCCAGTTCATACCAGTATAGATCCTAACACATTACCCATCCCATACCAGTATAGATCCTAACACAGTACCCAGTCCATACCAGTATGGATCCTAACACATTACCCAGTCCATACCAGTATAGATCCTAACACATTACCCAGTCCATACCATTATAGATCCTAAGACATTACCCAGTCCATACCAGTATAGATCCTAACACATTACCCAGTCAATACCAGTATAGATCCTAACACATTACCCAGTCCATACCAGTATAGATCCTAACACATTACCCAGTCCATACCAGTATAGATCCTAACACATTACCCAGTCCATACCAGTATAGATCCTAACACATTAACCAGTCCATACCAGTATAGATCCTAGCACATTACCCAGTCCATACCAGTATAGATCCTAACACATTACCCAGTCCATACCAGTATAGATCCTAGCACATTACCCAGTCCATACCAGTATAGAGCCTAACACATTACCCAGTCCATACCAGTATAGATCCTAGCACAATACCCAGTCCATACCAGTATAGAGCCTGTCATATTACCCAGTCCATACCAGTATAGAGCCTGTCATATTACCCAGTCCATACCAGTATAGATCCTAACACATTGCCTAGTCCATACCAGTATAGATCCTAACACATTACCCAGTCCATACCAGTATAGATCCTAACACATTACCCAGTCCATACCAGTATAGATCCTAACACATGACCCAGTCCATACCAGTATAGATATCCAGCATGATATTTTTCCCCATTGAGATCTGATGTGTTTTAAAAGTGTTCCTTTCATTTTATTGAGCTGTGTATATATACAGTATACATACACAGAAATTATTATTTTTAAACTATTTTAGGTAATTATATAACTAATACCAAGTTCTTTGTAAATCAATAATGAATATGGACCCGTACTACAGCATCATCCCATCCTGCCTTGTTGCTTGGAGGTTGCGAAGACACCCTTAGCGGACTCTAACCTCTTTGCCTGCTCTCTCTCTCTTCGCTGTTGCAGTAGCTCTGAGCTCAGTGATACTGAATGGAGGAGAAAGTGGACCACACAATTGTGGGGGGTTTGACAGCTCCCTCCTGTGATAATGAGGGTAAGCAGTAACAGCTGGGAGAGTCTTAGCAACGCCCTAGCAACAAGGCAGGACAGGATGACACAACCACTGGAAGTATTTCAGCCACTCTTCAGGAGGTATATAAATGGCCTGCACCTAAAAAATAGAACATTATTCAACTTTAATGAAAGCTAGACAGTTTTTTCACCCGCAGCCGGCCATTACCTGCATGGGAAATGTTTGTGGTAAAGGTGAGCTAACCCTTTATAGGGAGGAAACTTTGGTAAGGATTACAGAGATGAACTGCATTGTTTTTACTACTTTGCACTGGCATACATTTGACCCAGCTGTAAAATCCCCATAACGCATCTAAGATCCGAGGATGTACTTGGTATGCCCCACCCTATCTCTCCTGCCACAGCAATTGTCCTGGTATAATCGTTGAGGCCAGTCAGTCGTGAACACAAAGACAAGCCCTAATCTACTTAGTCTGCAATCAAAGAAAATACCTGGTATGCCCGGCTCCTTCTCCCCTGCCACAGTCACTGTGCTGGAATAATGGTTGAGGCGACCCGTGGTGAATATGAGGGAAAGCCCTAAAATACTTCATCTAAGATCTGAGTACGTACCTGGTATGCCCGGCTCTTTCTCCCCTGCCACAGTCATTGTGCTGGTATAATGGTTGAGGCGCCAGTTGTGAACATGAAGGAAAGCTCTAAAATACTTTATCTACGATTTGAGGACGTACCTGGTATGCCCCGCTCCTTTTCCCCTGCCACAGCTGTTGTGCTGGTATAATGGTTGAGGCCGACAAGTTTTGAACATGATGACAAGCCCTAAACTACTTAGTCTACAATCAAGAGGACATACCTGGTATGCCTGGCTCCTTCATCCCTGCCACAGCCACTGTGCTGGAATAATGGTTGAGGCGACCAGTTGTTAATATGAGGGAAAGCCCTAAAATACTTTATCTAAGATTTGAGGATGTACCTGGTATATCCATATTCTTTTCCCCTGCCACAGCTGTTGTGCTGGAATAATGGTTGAGGCCGACCTGCTGTGAATATGAGGAAAAGCCCTAAACTACTTCATCTAAGATCTGGGTATGTACATGGTATGCCCCGCTATTTCTCCCCTGCCACAGTCATTATGTTGGTATAATGGTCAAGGCCGACCAGTTGTGAACATGAGGACAAGCCCTAAAATACTTAGTCTACATTTAGAGGACATACCTGGTATGCCCCCGCTCTTTCTCCCCTGCCACAGTCATTGTCCTGGTATAATCGTTGAGGCCAGTCAGTCGTGAACACAAAGACAAGCCCTAATCTACTTAGTCTGCAATCAGATAAAATACCTGGTATGCCCGCCTCCTTCTCCCCTGCCAGTCACTGTGCTGGAATAATGGTTGAGGCGACCCGTGGTGAATATGAGGGAAAGCCCTAAAATACTTCATCTAAGATCTGAGTACGTACCTGGTATGCCCCGCTCTTTCTCCCCTGCCACAGTCATTGTGCTGGTATAATGGTTGAGGCGCCAGTTGTGAACATGAAGGAAAGCTCTAAAATACTTTATCTACGATTTGAGGACGTACCTGGTATGCCCCGCTCCTTTTCCCCTGCCACAGCTGTTGTGCTGGTATAATGGTTGAGGCCGACAAGTTTTGAACATGATGACAAGCCCTAAACTACTTAGTCTACAATCAAGAGGACATACCTTGTATGCCTGGCTCCTTCACCCCTGCCAAAGCCAATGTGCTGGAATAATGGTTGAGGCGACCAGTTGTTAATATGAGGGAAAGCCCTAAAATACTTTATCTAAGATTTGAGGATGTACCTGGTATATCCATATTCTTTTCCCCTGCCACAGCTGTTGTGCTGGAATAATGGTTGAGGCCGACCTGCTGTGAATATGAGGAAAAGCCCTAAACTACTTCATCTAAGATCTGGGTATGTACATGGTATGCCCCGCTATTTCTCCCCTGCCACAGTCATTATGTTGGTATAATGGTCAAGGCCGACCAGTTGTGAACATGAGGACAAGCCCTAAAATACTTAGTCTACATTTAGAGGACATACCTGGTATGCCCCCGCTCTTTCTCCCCTGCCACAGTCATTGTCCTGGTATAATCGTTGAGGCCAGTCAGTCGTGAACACAAAGACAAGCCCTAATCTACTTAGTCTGCAATCAGATAAAATACCTGGTATGCCCGCCTCCTTCTCCCCTGCCAGTCACTGTGCTGGAATAATGGTTGAGGCGACCCGTGGTGAATATGAGGGAAAGCCCTAAAATACTTCATCTAAGATCTGAGTACGTACCTGGTATGCCCCGCTCTTTCTCCCCTGCCACAGTCACTGTGCTGGAATAATGGTTGAGGCCGACAAGTTGTGAACATGAGGGAAAGCCCTAAACTACTTCATCTAAGATCCGAGTATGTACCTGGTATGCCCGGCTCTTTCTCCCCTGCCACAGTCATTGTGCTGGTGTAATGGTTGAGGCGACCAGTTGTGAATATGAGGGAAAGCCCAAAAATACTTCTTATAAAATCTGAGGACGTACCTGGTATGCCCAGCTCTTTCTCGCCTGCCACAGCTGTTGTGCTGGTATAATGGTTGAGGCCGACAAGTTTTGAACATGATGACAAGCCCTAAACTACTTAGTCTACAATCAAGAGGACATACCTTGTATGCCTGGCTCCTTCTCCCCTGCCACAGCCACTGTGCTGGAATAATGGTTGAGGCGACCAGTTGTTAATATGAGGGAAAGCCCTAAACTACTTCATCTAAGATCTGAGTACGTACCTGGTATGCCCCGCTATTTCTCCCCTGCCACAGTCATTGTGTTGGTATAATGGGCAAGGCCGACCAGTTGTGAACATGAGGTCAAGCCCTAAACGACTTAGTCTACATTTAGAGGACATACCTGGTATGCCCCGCTCTCTCCCCCTCCTGCCACAGTCATTGTGCTGGTACGATGGTTGAGGATGACCGGTTGTGAACATGAGGTCAAGCCCTAAATGACTTCATCTAAGTTCCAAGGACGTACCTGGTATGCCCCGCTCTTTCTCCCCTGCCACACTTGTTGTGCTAGTGTAATGGTTGAGGCCGACCAGTTGTGAACATGAGGACAAGCCCTAAACAATCAGAGGACGTACCTGGTATGCCCCGCTCTTTCTCCCTTCCACAGCTGTTGTACTGGTATTGTGGCTGAAGCCAACCAGTTGTAAATATGAGGGAAAGCCCAAAAATACTTCTTATAAAATCTGAGGACGTACCTGGTATGTCCAGCTCTTTCTCGCCTGCCACAGCCGCTGTGCTGGAATAGTGGCTGAGTCTGGCTGCCACAGCTCCTCTGTGATTGAAGGCGGAGTACAGAATATGTTGTAACAATATTTTTTCTAGCGTGTATATAAATAAGGTGTATATAAAGAGTAAAGCACCAGAAATAATACCTTTGAAGTTGACCCCTCCCAAAACTTTAAAGGGTTAATATTGCTGGTTACATCTCGGGGTAGAGGAAGGCGCAGTACTATTCACCTCATTCCTCACTCCGGCTGCGACCGGTTCCCCCAAAGACGCTATCCTCCGCATCTCCAGCCGTCAGTCCCACTATGACATCATCATATTCAATGAAGGATAGTGAGGGCCCGCCCACAACCCTGAGCATCTGAGAGAAGAGGAATTGCGGGAAGTACTACTACCCATTCCTCGACCACAAGACTTAACAAGTGTTTTACACTTGCAGTGCCGTGGGGGGGGGGGGGGTGGTGGTACTACAAGAGTATGTTTGGTTTCATCCTGGAGTTTCAATGATCAGCACAGAACATGAGTGAGGGATCATACAAATCGTGAACTGAGATTTAAAATGTAGATTGCTGGCAGTGAGAACCTGCGTCTAGACAACCAAACACTGTGCGCATGCTTATCTATACCTGTGTACAAGCACGGAGCATTATTGGAGACTACCGCTTGCTACTCCCAGGTAGCAGAATGCTGCATGTTTGGCAGAAATGTATCAGCAGCAGGAGGGAGACCTTTGAAAGACGGAGATCGATCGACCTGAACCTGGAAGAGATCAAAGATCACGGGGGGAGCGGCGACTGTTTTAAAGCGATTAGATAGCAAGCTCCAGATAAAGGGCTTTTATAAATGTCACAAGAAATATTAACACTTACCTTAAGAGTCAGCTTCACCAATAAACTAACCAATCATTTTCATATCTGCAGAGTGTCTGCTCAGAACCAGAAAACATTTATAAAGGCAAAACTACTGACAATGCAGACTGACCGACTCAGCGAGGTCCAGGCCTGGCTGCTGGACTGCGTACTATACATGGAGTATAGGGATCTAGTATGTAGGGCAGAGTACAGAGGTCAGTAGGATGTAGAGCAGTGTACAGAGGTCAGTAGTATGTAGGGCAGCGTACAGAGGTCAGTAGTATATAGGGCAGCGTACAGAGGTCAGTAGGATGTAGAGCAGCGTACAGAGGTCAGTAGTATGTAGAGCAGAGTACAGAGGTCAGTAGTATGCAGGGCAGCGTATAGAGGTCAGTAGTATGTAGGGCAGCGTACAGAGGTCAGTAGTATGTAGGGCAGAGTACAGAGTTCAGTAGGATGTAGAGCAGCGTACAGAGGCCAGTAGGATGTAGAGCAGCGTACAGAGGTCAGTAGGATGTAGAGCAGCGTACAGAGGTCAGTAGTATGTAGAGCAGCGTACAGAGGTCAGTAGTATGTAGGGCAGCGTACAGAGGTCAGTAGTATGCAGGGCAGCGTATAGAGGTCAGTAGTATGTAGGGCAGCGTACAGAGGTCAGTAGTATGTAGGGCAGAGTACAGAGTTCAGTAGGATGTAGAGCAGCGTACAGAGGCCAGTAGGATGTAGAGCAGCGTACAGAGGTCAGTAGTATGTAGGGCAGTGTACAGAGGTCAGTAGTATGTAGAGCAGCGTACAGAGGTCAGTAGTATGTAGAGCAGCGTACAGAGGTCAGTAGGATGTAGAGCAGCGTACAGAGGCCAGTAGGATGTAGAGCAGCGTACAGAGGTCAGTAGGATGTAGAGCAGTGTACAGAGGTCAGTAGGATGTAGAGCAGCGTACAGAGGTCAGTAGGATGTAGAGCCGTGTACAGAGGTCAGTAGTATGTAGGGCAGTGTACAGAGGTCAGTAGTATGTAGGGCAGTGTACAGAGGTCAGTAGGATGTAGAGCAGCGTACAGAGGCCAGTAGGATGTAGGGCAGTGTACAGAGGTCAGTAGTATGTAGAGCAGTGTACAGAGGTCAGTAGGATGTAGAGCAGTGTACAGAGGTCAGTAGGATGTAGAGCAGTGTACAGAGGTCAGTAGGATGTAGGGCAGTGTACAGGGGTCAGTAGGATGTAGAGCAGTGTACAGAGGCCAGTAGGATGTAGGGCAGTGTACAGAGGTCAGTAGTATGTAGAGCAGCGTACAGAGGTCAGTAGGATGTAGAGCAGCGTACAGAGGCCAGTAGGATGTAGGGCAGTGTACAGAGGTCAGTAGGATGTAGGGCAGTGTACAGAGGTCAGTAGTATGTGGAGCAGTGTACAGAGGTCAGTAGAATGTAGAGCAGTGTACAGAGGTCAGTAGTATGTAGGGCAGTGTACAGAGGCCAGTAGTATGTAGGGCAGCGCACAGAGGCCAGTAGTATGTAGGGCAGTGTAAAGAGGTCAGTAGGAGGTAGGGCAGTGTACAGAGGTCAGCAGGAGGTAGGGAGGTGTGCAAAGGTCAGAAGGATGCAGAGCAGTGTGCAGAGGTCAGTAGGATGCAGAGCAGTGTGCAGAGGTCAGGAGAATGTAGAGCAGTGTACAGAGGCCAGTAGGATGTAGGGCAGTGTACAGAGGTCAGTAGGATGTAGAGCAGTGTACAGAGGTCAGTAGGATGTAGAGCAGCGTACAGAGGCCAGTAGGATACAGGGTAGCGTACAGAGATCAGTAGGATGCAGGGCAGCGTACAGAGGTCAGTAGTATGTGGAGCAGTGTACAGAGGTCAGTAGAATGTAGAGCAGTGTACAGAGGTCAGTAGTATGTAGGCAGTGTACAGAGGCCAGTAGTATGTAGGGCAGTGTACAGAGGCCAGTAGTATGTAGGGCAGCGCACAGAGGCCAGTAGTATGTAGGGCAGTGTAAAGAGGTCAGTAGGAGGTAGGGCAGTGTACAGAGGTCAGCAGGAGGTAGGGAGGTGTGCAAAGGTCAGAAGGATGCAGAGCAGTGTGCAGAGGTCAGTAGGATGCAGAGCAGTGTGCAGAGGTCAGTAGGATGCAGAGCAGTGTGCAGAGGTCAGGAGAATGTAGAGCAGTTTACAGAGGGCAGGAGAATGTAGAGCAGTGTACACAGGTCGGTAGTATGTAGAGTGGAGTACAGAGATCGTTAGTATGTAGGGCGGTGTGCAAAGGTCAGTAGGATACAGGGTAGCGTACAGAGATCAGTAGGATGCAGGGCAGCGTACAGAGGTCAGTAGGATGCAGGGCAGCGTACAGAGGTCAGTAGGATGCAGGGCCACATACAGAGGCCAGTAGGATGTAGGGTAGTGTACAGAGGTCAGTAGGAGGTAGGGCATCGTAGAGGTCAGTAGGATGCAGGGCAGCGTACAGAGGTCAGTAGGATGCAGGGCCGCGTACAGAGGGCAGTAGGATGCAGGGCCGCGTACAGAGGGCAGTAGGATGCAGGGCCGCGTACAGAGGGCAGTAGGATGCAGGGCCGCGTACAGAGGGCAGTAGGATGCAGGGCCGCGTACAGAGGTCAGTAGGATGCAGGGCCGCGTAAAGAGGGCAGTAGGATGCAGGGCCGCGTACAGAGGTCAGTAGGATGCAGGGTAGTGTACAGAGGTCAGTAGGAGGTAGGGCAGCGTAGAGGTCAGTAGGATGCAGGGCAGCGTACAGAGGTCAGTAGGATGCAGGGCCGCGTACAGAGGGCAGTAGGATGCAGGGCCGCGTACAGAGGGCATTAGGATGCAGGGCCGCGTACAGAGGGCATTAGGATGCAGGGCCGCGTACAGAGGACAGTAGGATGCAGGGCCGCGTACAGAGGACAGTAGGATGCAGGGCCGCGTACAGAGGGCAGTAGTATGTAGGGCAGTGTACAGGGATCAGTAGGATGTAGAGCAGTGTACAGAGGTCAGTAGGAGGTAGGGCAGCGTAGAGGTCAGTAGGATGCAGGGCAGCGTACAGAGGTCAGTAGGATGCAGGGCAGTGTACAGGGATCAGTAGGATGTAGAGCAGTGTACAGAGGTCAGTAGTATGTAGAGCAGTGTAAAGAGGACAGTAGGATGCAGGGCCGCGTACAGAGGACAGTAGGATGCAGGACCGCGTACAGAGGGCAGTAGTATGTAGGGCAGTGTACAGGGATCAGTAGGATGTAGAGCAGTGTACAGAGGGCAGTAGGATGCAGGGCCGCGTACAGAGGACAGTCGGATGCAGGGCAGCGTACAGAGGGCGGTAGTATGTAGGGCAGTGTACAGGGATCAGTAGGATGTAGAGCAGTGTACAGAGGTCAGTAGTATGTAGAGCAGTGTAAAAAGGTCAGTAGTATGTAGGGCAGTGTACAGAGGTCAGTAGGATGTAGGGCAGTGTACAGATGTCAGTAGGATGTAGGACAGTGTACAGAGGCCAGTAGGATGTAGGGCAGTTTACAGAGGTCAATAGGATGTAGGGCCGCGTACAGAGGTCAGTAGGATGTAGGGTAGTGTACAGAGGTCAGTAGGATGTAGGGCAGCGTACAGAGGTCAGTAGGATGTAGGGCAGCGTAGAGGTCAGTAGGATGTAGGGCAGCGTACAGATGTCAGTAGGATGTAGGACAGTGTACAGAGGCCAGTAGGATGTAGGGCCGCGTACAGAGGCCAGTAGGATGTAGGGTAGTGTACAGAGGTCAGTAGGATGTAGAGCAGTGTACAGAGGTCAGTAGGATGCAGGGCAGCGTACAGAGGTCAGTAGGATGCAGGGTAGTGTACAGAGATCAGTAGGATGTAGGGCAGCATAGAGGTCAGTAGGATGCAGGGCAGCGTACAGAGGTCAGTAGGATGCAGGGCAGCGTACAGAGGTCAGTAGGATGCAGGGCCGCGTACAGAGGGCAGTAGGATGCAGGGCCGCGTACAGAGGGCAGTAGGATGTAGGGCTGCGTACAGAGGGCAGTAGGATGTAGGGTAGTGTACAGAGGTCAGTAGGATGCAGGGCAGCGTACAGAGGGCAGTAGGATGCAGGGCCGCGTATAGAGGGCAGTAGGATGCAGGGCCGCTTACAGAGGTCAGTAGGATGCAGGGCCGCGTACAGAGGGCAGTAGGATGCAGGGCCGCGTACAGAGGGCAGTAGGATGCAGGGCCGCATACAGAGAACAGTAGGATTCAGGGCCGCGTACAGAGGGCAGTAGTATGTAGGGCCGCGTACAGGGATCAGTAGGATGTAGAGCAGTGTACAGGGATCAGTAGGATGTAGAGCAGTGTACAGAGGTCAGTAGGAGGTAGGGCAGCGTAGAGGTCAGTAGGATGCAGGGCAGGGTACAGAGGTCAGTAGGATGCAGGGCCGCGTACAGAGGTCAGTAGGATGCAGGGCCGCGTACAGAGGGCAGTAGGATGCAGGGCCTCGTACAGAGGACAGTAGGATGCAGGGCCGCGTACAGAGGGCGGTAGTATGTAGGGCAGTGTACAGGGATCAGTAGGATGTAGAGCAGTGTACAGAGGTCAGTAGTATGTAGAGCAGTGTAAAGAGGTCAGTAGTATGTAGGGCAGTGTACAGAGGTCAGTAGGATGTAGGACAGTGTACAGAGGCCAGTAGGATGTAGGGCAGTTTACAGAGATCAATAGGATGTAGGGCCGCGTACAGAGGCCAGTAGGATGTAGGGTAGTGTACAGAGGTCAGTAGGATGTAGGGCAGCGTACAGAGGTCAGTAGGATGTAGGGCAGCGTAGAGGTCAGTAGGATGTAGGGCAGCGTAGAGGTCAGTAGGATGTAGGGCAGCGTACAGATGTCAGTAGGATGTAGGACAGTGTACAGAGGCCAGTAGGATGTAGGGTCGCGTACAGAGGCCAGTAGGATGTAGGGTAGTGTACAGAGGTCAGTAGGATGTAGAGCAGTGTACAGAGGTCAGTAGGATGCAGGGCAGTGTACAGAGGTCAGTAGGATGCAGGGTAGTGTACAGAGGTCAAGTAGGATGTAGGGCAGCGTACAGAGGTCAGTAGGATGCAGGGCAGCGTACAGAAGTCAGTAGGATGCAGGGCAGCGTACAGAGGTCAGTAGGATGCAGGGCCGCGTACAGAGGGCAGTAGGATGCAGGGCCGCGTACAGAGGGCAGTAGGATGTCGGGTAGTGTACAGAGGTCAGTAGGATGCAGGGCAGCGTACAGAGGGCAGTAGGATGCAGGGCCGCGTACAGAGGGCAGTAGGATGCAGGGCCGCTTACAGAGGTCAGTAGGATGCAGGGCCGCGTACAGAGGGCAGTAGGATGCAGGGCTGCATACAGAGAACAGTAGGATTCAGGGCCGCGTACAGAGGGCAGTAGTATGTAGGGCCGCGTACAGGGATCAGTAGGATGTAGAGCAGTGTACAGAGGTCAGTAGGATGTAGGGCAGAGTACAGAGGCCAGTAGGATGTAGGGCAGAGTACAGAGGCCAGTAGGATGTAGGGCAGTGTACAGAGGTCAGTAGGATGTAGGGCAGCATAGAGGTCAGTAGGATGTAGGGCAGCATAGAGGTCAGTAGGATGTAGGGCAGTGTACAGAGGTCAGTAGGATGTAGGGCAGTGTACAGAGGTCAGTAGGATGTAGGGCAGTGTACAGAGGTCAGTAGGATGAGGGGAAGTATACAGAGGCCAGTAGGATGTAGGGCAGTGTACAGAGGTCAGTAGGATGCAGGGCCGCGTACAGAGGGCAGTAGGATGTAGGACAGTGTACAGAGGTCAGTAGGATGTAGGGCAGTGTACAGAGGTCAGTAGGATGCAGGGCAGCGTACAGAGGTCAGTAGGATGCAGGGCAGCGTACAGAGGTCAGTAGGATGCAGGGCAGCGTACAGAGGGCAGTAGGATGCAGGGCCGCGTACAGAGGGCAGTAGGATGCAGGGCCGCGTACAGAGGGCAGTAGGATGCAGGGCCTCGTACAGAGGACAGTAGGATGCAGGGCCGCGTACAGAGGGCGGTAGTATGTAGGGCAGTGTACAGGGATCAGTAGGATGTAGAGCAGTGTACAGAGGTCAGTAGTATGTAGAGCAGTGTAAAGAGGTCAGTAGTATGTAGGGCAGTGTACAGAGGTCAGTAGGATGTAGGGCAGTGTACAGAGGTCAGTAGGATGTAGGGCAGTGTACAGAGGTCAGTAGGATGTAGGGCAGTGTACAGAGGTCAGTAGGATGTAGGGCAGTGTACAGAGGTCAGTAGGATGTAGGGCAGTGTACAGAGGTCAGTAGGATGCAGGGCAGTGTACAGAGGTCAGTAGGATGAGTGGAAGTATACAGAGGCCAGTAGTATGTAGGGCAGTGTACAGAGGTCAGTAGTATGTAGGACAGTGTACAGAGGCCAGTAGGATGTAGGGCAGTGTACAGAGGTCAGTAGGATGTAGGGCAGTGTATAGAGGTCAGTAGGATGTAGGGCAGTGTACAGAGGTCAGTAGGATGCAGGGCAGTGTACAGAGGTCAGTAGGATGCAGAGCAGTGTACAGAGGTCAGTAGGATGCAGGGCAGTGTACAGAGGTCAGTAGGATGTAGGGCAGCGTAGAGGTCAGTAGGATGTAGGGCAGTGTACAGAGGTCAGTAGTATGTAGGGCAGTATACAGAGGTCAGTAGGATGTAGGGCAGTGTACAGAGGTCAGTAGGATGTAGGGCAGTGTATAGAGGTCAGTAGGATGTAGGGCAGTGTACAGAGGTCAGTAGGATGCAGGGCAGTGTACAGAGGTCAGTAGGATGCAGAGCAGTGTACAGAGGTCAGTAGGATGCAGGGCAGTGTACAGAGGTCAGTAGGATGTAGGGCAGCATAGAGGTCAGTAGTATGTAGGGCAGTGTACAGAGGTCAGTAGTATGTAGGACAGTGTACAGAGGTCAGTAGTATGTAGGACAGTGTACAGAGGCCAGTAGGATGTAGGGCAGTTTACAGAGGTCAGTAGGATGCAGGGCAGCGTACAGAGGGCAGTAGGATGCAGGGCCGCGTACAGAGGGCAGTAGGATGCAGGGCCGCGTACAGAGGGCAGTAGGATGCAGGGCCGCGTACAGAGGGCAGTAGGATGCAGGGCCTCGTACAGAGGACAGTAGGATGCAGGGCCGCGTACAGAGGGCGGTAGTATGTAGGGCAGTGTACAGGGATCAGTAGGATGTAGAGCAGTGTACAGAGGTCAGTAGTATGTAGAGCAGTGTAAAGAGGTCAGTAGTATGTAGGGCAGTGTACAGAGGTCAGTAGGATGTAGGGCAGTGTACAGAGGTCAGTAGGATGTAGGGCAGTGTACAGAGGTCAGTAGGATGTAGGGCAGTGTACAGAGGTCAGTAGGATGTAGGGCAGTGTACAGAGGTCAGTAGGATGCAGGGCAGTGTACAGAGGTCAGTAGGATGAGGGGAAGTATACAGAGGCCAGTAGTATGTAGGGCAGTGTACAGAGGTCAGTAGTATGTAGGACAGTGTACAGAGGTTAGTAGGATGTAGGGCAGTGTACAGGGATCAGTAGGATGTAGAGCAGTGTACAGAGGTCAGTAGTATGTAGAGCAGTGTAAAGAGGACAGTAGGATGCAGGGCCGCGTACAGAGGACAGTAGGATGCAGGACCGCGTACAGAGGGCAGTAGTATGTAGGGCAGTGTACAGGGATCAGTAGGATGTAGAGCAGTGTACAGAGGGCAGTAGGATGCAGGGCCGCGTACAGAGGACAGTCGGATGCAGGGCAGCGTACAGAGGGCGGTAGTATGTAGGGCAGTGTACAGGAATCAGTAGGATGTAGAGCAGTGTACAGAGGTCAGTAGTATGTAGAGCAGTGTAAAAAGGTCAGTAGTATGTAGGGCAGTGTACAGAGGTCAGTAGTATGTAGAGCAGTGTAAAAAGGTCAGTAGTATGTAGGGCAGTGTACAGAGGTCAGTAGGATGTAGGGCAGTGTACAGATGTCAGTAGGATGTAGGACAGTGTACAGAGGCCAGTAGGATGTAGGGCAGTTTACAGAGGTCAATAGGATGTAGGGCCGCGTACAGAGGCCAGTAGGATGTAGGGTAGTGTACAGAGGTCAGTAGGATGTAGGGCAGCGTACAGAGGTCAGTAGGATGTAGGGCAGCGTAGAGGTCAGTAGGATGTAGGGCAGCGTACAGATGTCAGTAGGATGTAGGACAGTGTACAGAGGCCAGTAGGATGTAGGGCTGCGTACAGAGGCCAGTAGGATGTAGGGTAGTGTACAGAGGTCAGTAGGATGTAGAGCAGTGTACAGAGGTCAGTAGGATGCAGGGCAGCGTACAGAGGTCAGTAGGATGCAGGGTAGTGTACAGAGATCAGTAGGATGTAGGGCAGCATAGAGGTCAGTAGGATGCAGGGCAGCGTACAGAGGTCAGTAGGATGCAGGGCAGCGTACAGAGGTCAGTAGGATGCAGGGCCGCGTACAGAGGGCAGTAGGATGCAGGGCCGCGTACAGAGGGCAGTAGGATGTAGGGCTGCGTACAGAGGGCAGTAGGATGTAGGGTAGTGTACAGAGGTCAGTAGGATGCAGGGCAGCGTACAGAGGGCAGTAGGATGCAGGGCCGCGTATAGAGGGCAGTAGGATGCAGGGCCGCTTACAGAGGTCAGTAGGATGCAGGGCCGCGTACAGAGGGCAGTAGGATGCAGGGCCGCGTACAGAGGGCAGTAGGATGCAGGGCCGCATACAGAGAACAGTAGGATTCAGGGCCGCGTACAGAGGGCAGTAGTATGTAGGGCCGCGTACAGGGATCAGTAGGATGTAGAGCAGTGTACAGGGATCAGTAGGATGTAGAGCAGTGTACAGAGGTCAGTAGGAGGTAGGGCAGCGTAGAGGTCAGTAGGATGCAGGGCAGGGTACAGAGGTCAGTAGGATGCAGGGCCGCGTACAGAGGTCAGTAGGATGCAGGGCCGCGTACAGAGGGCAGTAGGATGCAGGGCCTCGTACAGAGGACAGTAGGATGCAGGGCCGCGTACAGAGGGCGGTAGTATGTAGGGCAGTGTACAGGGATCAGTAGGATGTAGAGCAGTGTACAGAGGTCAGTAGTATGTAGAGCAGTGTAAAGAGGTCAGTAGTATGTAGGGCAGTGTACAGAGGTCAGTAGGATGTAGGACAGTGTACAGAGGCCAGTAGGATGTAGGGCAGTTTACAGAGATCAATAGGATGTAGGGCCGCGTACAGAGGCCAGTAGGATGTAGGGTAGTGTACAGAGGTCAGTAGGATGTAGGGCAGCGTACAGAGGTCAGTAGGATGTAGGGCAGCGTAGAGGTCAGTAGGATGTAGGGCAGCGTAGAGGTCAGTAGGATGTAGGGCAGCGTACAGATGTCAGTAGGATGTAGGACAGTGTACAGAGGCCAGTAGGATGTAGGGTCGCGTACAGAGGCCAGTAGGATGTAGGGTAGTGTACAGAGGTCAGTAGGATGTAGAGCAGTGTACAGAGGTCAGTAGGATGCAGGGCAGTGTACAGAGGTCAGTAGGATGCAGGGTAGTGTACAGAGGTCAAGTAGGATGTAGGGCAGCGTACAGAGGTCAGTAGGATGCAGGGCAGCGTACAGAGGTCAGTAGGATGCAGGGCAGCGTACAGAGGTCAGTAGGATGCAGGGCCGCGTACAGAGGGCAGTAGGATGCAGGGCCGCGTACAGAGGGCAGTAGGATGTCGGGTAGTGTACAGAGGTCAGTAGGATGCAGGGCAGCGTACAGAGGGCAGTAGGATGCAGGGCCGCGTACAGAGGGCAGTAGGATGCAGGGCCGCTTACAGAGGTCAGTAGGATGCAGGGCCGCGTACAGAGGGCAGTAGGATGCAGGGCTGCATACAGAGAACAGTAGGATTCAGGGCCGCGTACAGAGGGCAGTAGTATGTAGGGCCGCGTACAGGGATCAGTAGGATGTAGAGCAGTGTACAGAGGTCAGTAGGATGTAGGGCAGAGTACAGAGGCCAGTAGGATGTAGGGCAGAGTACAGAGGCCAGTAGGATGTAGGGCAGTGTACAGAGGTCAGTAGGATGTAGGGCAGCATAGAGGTCAGTAGGATGTAGGGCAGCATAGAGGTCAGTAGGATGTAGGGCAGTGTACAGAGGTCAGTAGGATGTAGGGCAGTGTACAGAGGTCAGTAGGATGTAGGGCAGTGTACAGAGGTCAGTAGGATGAGGGGAAGTATACAGAGGCCAGTAGGATGTAGGGCAGTGTACAGAGGTCAGTAGGATGCAGGGCCGCGTACAGAGGGCAGTAGGATGTAGGACAGTGTACAGAGGTCAGTAGGATGTAGGGCAGTGTACAGAGGTCAGTAGGATGCAGGGCAGCGTACAGAGGTCAGTAGGATGCAGGGCAGCGTACAGAGGTCAGTAGGATGCAGGGCAGCGTACAGAGGGCAGTAGGATGCAGGGCCGCGTACAGAGGGCAGTAGGATGCAGGGCCGCGTACAGAGGGCAGTAGGATGCAGGGCCGCGTACAGAGGGCAGTAGGATGCAGGGCCTCGTACAGAGGACAGTAGGATGCAGGGCCGCGTACAGAGGGCGGTAGTATGTAGGGCAGTGTACAGGGATCAGTAGGATGTAGAGCAGTGTACAGAGGTCAGTAGTATGTAGAGCAGTGTAAAGAGGTCAGTAGTATGTAGGGCAGTGTACAGAGGTCAGTAGGATGTAGGGCAGTGTACAGAGGTCAGTAGGATGTAGGGCAGTGTACAGAGGTCAGTAGGATGTAGGGCAGTGTACAGAGGTCAGTAGGATGTAGGGCAGTGTACAGAGGTCAGTAGGATGTAGGGCAGTGTACAGAGGTCAGTAGGATGTAGGGCAGTGTACAGAGGTCAGTAGGATGCAGGGCAGTGTACAGAGGTCAGTAGGATGAGGGGAAGTATACAGAGGCCAGTAGTATGTAGGGCAGTGTACAGAGGTCAGTAGTATGTAGGACAGTGTACAGAGGCCAGTAGGATGTAGGGCAGTGTACAGAGGTCAGTAGGATGTAGGGCAGTGTATAGAGGTCAGTAGGATGTAGGGCAGTGTACAGAGGTCAGTAGGATGCAGGGCAGTGTACAGAGGTCAGTAGGATGCAGAGCAGTGTACAGAGGTCAGTAGGATGCAGGGCAGTGTACAGAGGTCAGTAGGATGTAGGGCAGCGTAGAGGTCAGTAGGATGTAGGGCAGTGTACAGAGGTCAGTAGTATGTAGGGCAGTATACAGAGGTCAGTAGGATGTAGGGCAGTGTACAGAGGTCAGTAGGATGTAGGGCAGTGTATAGAGGTCAGTAGGATGTAGGGCAGTGTACAGAGGTCAGTAGGATGCAGGGCAGTGTACAGAGGTCAGTAGGATGCAGAGCAGTGTACAGAGGTCAGTAGGATGCAGGGCAGTGTACAGAGGTCAGTAGGATGTAGGGCAGCATAGAGGTCAGTAGTATGTAGGGCAGTGTACAGAGGTCAGTAGTATGTAGGACAGTGTACAGAGGTCAGTAGTATGTAGGACAGTGTACAGAGGCCAGTAGTATGTAGGGCAGTGTACAGAGGTCAGTAGTATGTAGGGCAGTGTACAGAGGTCAGTAGTATGTAGGGCAGTGTACAGAGGTCAGTAGTATGTAGGGCAGTGTACAGAGGTCAGTAGTATGTAGAGCAGTGTACAGAGGTCAGTAGTATGTAGAGCAGTGTACAGAGGTCAGTAGGATGTAGGGCAGTGTACAGAGGTCAGTAGGATGTAGGGCAGTGTACAGAGGTCAGTAGGATGTAGGGCAGTGTACAGAGGTCAGTAGTATGTAGGGCAGTGTACAGAGGTCAGTAGTAGGGAGGGCAGTGTACAGAGGTCAGTAGTATGTAGGGCAGTGTACAGAGGTCAGTAGGATGTAGGGCAGTGTACAGAGGTCAGTAGGATGTAGGGCAGTGTACAGAGGTCAGCACTGTGGGGACATAGATCTACCTGTCTCCAACCTTAAAGTGACTCAGTTGCCATAGTAGAATGAGGTAATAATGGTACAGCCTCACCACGCTGTAATCTTCGCTGATCGTCCCAGTTGTCTTCCATGTCCTTCATTTAGCACAGGATAGTAGGGGGGTTATTGCTACCAGATCTTCTGTAGCTCGTTGATCACCAAGGGCACAATACAACTTTAGCAAAAAATGGCACCCTGTGAGGAACACATCTCTGGCATCCCTTTAGATGTACATCCTGGCAGGCCACTGGGTGTTGCTGATCATCAGATTACACAGCTAAAGTCCTCCAGTGACCTCCCCGGAGGAGCAGCATGCGTGTCTATAGGGAGGTGACTTTGTGGCACTTCAAGCATATGTTAATTGGACGGGGAGGATGCTACCTTAACATCCTCTCTCAATCAACATGTAATCCCTTCCCTTGTACCTCCCCATATGTAATAATCCCCCCCCCCATATGTAATAATACCTTTTTGTATGCCCCCAATATGTAATAGTATATTCGCTTGTCCTCCGCCCCCCCAAAAAAAGTAATAATATATTTCCTTGCCCACCCCCCCCCCCCATATTTAGTAGTAATACCTTAAATCCCCCCCCCCCAATATGTAATAATACATTCCCTTGAACCCCCGCATATGTAATATCTCTCTTTTGTCCCTTACATGTAATAATCCCTTCCATTGTCCCCCTCCCCCCTGATATGTAATAACACCTTCCCTTTTACCCCCCCATATGTAATACCTTGCTTCCCCCCCATAAGTAATAATACCTTCCCTTGTCCCCTCCACCTTCATGTGTAATAGTAAACTATCTTGAACCCCCCCCCCCCCCCCCAATGTAATACCTTTCTTTTGTCCCCCAACATGTAATAATCCCTTCCCTTATCCGCCCCCCACCCCAAATATGTAATAATATATTTGCTTGTCCCCCTCCCCCCCATATGTAATAATACCTTCCCATGTTCACCCCCCAACATGTAATAATCCCTTCCCTTGTCCCCTCCCTCTCCATGTGTAATAATACATTCTCTTGTCCCCCCCAACATGTAATAATCCCTTCCCTTGTCTCCCCCCCCTGTGCTCTTATTGTCAATAGGCAGCTAGGCCTCCAACATGGATCCCAGGCCAAGAGTCGCAGTCTTCATACATTCCTTGATAAATATTACTGTCCCATTTGAAGTAATCCAGACCATATTCTCAGTGTCCATTAAGTATCCATCATTTCCACAGTCCCCCTGTACCCCTAATAGACACAGGGGTGACTTAAACATAAGAGGGGCCGGGGGAGCTGGAAAATGGGTTTCCAAAGCCCTCAAAGGTAATCTGGGTTCCATGGCCCCCCCAGCGACCCATTGAGAGCCTAAGCTGGCCGCTCCCGCCCCCTCCACAGCCCAGCAACCCAGAGAAAGGGGGGGGGGGCGGCAGAGAGTCGGTGACTGACAGTCCCCCCCATCTCTCTGCTTAGGGGGCTCTGAGAAATGAGCCATCAAACACCGGGGGGGGGGGGCGGAAACAGGATCCGCCTAAGTATGATTCTCAAATAAAAACCAATACCATATAGTCAGGTCCATAAATATTGGGAGACCGACACAATTCTAATCTTTTTGGCTCTATACACCACCACAATGGATTTGAAATGAAACAAACAAGATGTGCTTTACCTGCAGACTTTCAGCTTTAATTTGAAGGTATTTACATCCAAATCAGGTGAACGGTGTAGGAATTACAACAGTTTGTATATGTGCCTCCCACTTTTTAAGTGACCAAAAGTAATGGGACAATTGGCTTCTCAGCTGTTCCATGGCCAGGTGTGTGTTATTCCCTCATTATCCCATTTACAAGGAGCAGATAAAAGGTCCAGAGTTCATTTCAAGTGTGCTATTTGCATTTGGAATCGGTTGCTGTCAACTCTCAATATGAGATCCAAAGAGCTGTCACTATCAGTGAAACAAGCCACCATTAGGCTGAAAAAACAAAACAAACCCATCAGAGAGATAGCAAAAACATTAGGTGTGGCCAAATCAACTGTTTGGAACATCCTTAAAAAGAAAGAACGCCCCGGTGAGCTCAGCAACACCAAAAGACCCGGAAGACCACGGAAAACAACTGTGGTGGATGACCGAAGAATTCTTTCCCTGGTGAAGAAAACACCCTTCACAACAGTTGGCCAGATCAAGATCACTCTCCAGGAGGTAGGTGTATGTGTGCCAGATAAAGAACACTCTCCAGGAGGTAGGTGTATGTGTGTCAGATCAGGAACACTCTCCAGGAGGTAGGTGTGTGTGTGCCAGATAAAGAACACTCTCCATGAGGTAGGTGTATGTGTGTCAGATCAAGATCACTCTCCAGGAGGTAGGTGTGTGTGTGCCAGCTCAAGATCACTCTCCAGGAGGTAGGTGTATGTGTCAGATGAAGAACACTCTCTAGGACACAGGTGTCAAACACAAGGCCCGCGGGCCGCATGCGGCCCCCCCATGCCATTTCATGTGGCCCTCACAGCTGTAGGACCCTCCTTGTCTCTGCCTCCACCTTATCTCTGTAGTCGGCAGCAGAAAGGACAGAACTCCTTTGCCTCCTACAGATCCTGCACCTATCTGTGCAGCCGCAACACCACCTTGCCCCTGCCTCCCCTGGTCTCAGCATTCAGCAGACTCTGGAAGCAGACTCCAGCTCTCCTCTGGTTCTTTTTCAGACCCTGCACTTCTTCCCAGATCCATCCGCACCTTCTTCCTGGCAGCAGCACAAGGTAAGGCGGTGCATTGTGATGTAAGGAAGGGTGGGTGACTTCTGATGGGGGGGGGGGGGGCTCTTGACATCTCATGTAAGGGGGCGTGGGGTGCTCTGGACATCTAATGTTACAGATATAACCGGCCCTCTGAGGGCAACCATAATGCGGATGCGGCCCGCAATGAAATTGAGTTTGACACCCCTGCTCTAGGAGGTAGGTGTATGTGTGTCAGATCAAGATCACTCTCCAGGAGGTAGGTGTATGTGTGTCAGATCAAGAACACTCTCCAGGAGGTAGGTGTATGTGTGTCAGATCAAGAACACTCTCCAGGAGGTAGGTGTATGTGTGCTAGACATATGCCGGTTTTCGGTAATTCGATATATCGCGGTATTGCATAGCCACGGTATTGTTATTGTGGCATTTTTAAAATACCGAGTTTCTCTGTCAAGTCTGCCTGACTTGTGAATTGATACATTTCAGTGAGCTGGATGACTCATTCACTCACACAGCTAACCCTTTCAGCATTAAGTCTCCTAACTATAAACAAAAATGATTACATTGTATCTTTTCCTTCCCTCTGCCAGGGAGAAAGGAAGTTTAACCTCTTAAAGACTGAATCTTTTTCTGACACTTGTTGCTTGCAAGTTAAAATCAGTTTTTTTTTTGCTAGAAAAGTACTTAGAACCCCCAAACATTTTATATATTTTTTTAGCAGAGACCCTACAGAATAAAATGGCGATTGTTGTAATATTTTATGTCACACTGTATTTGCGCAGCAGTCTTTCAAACGCAATGATTAGACTTTAATGAATAAAAAAAAAAAACATAACAGTAAAGTTATCCCAATTTTTTTTTTTTTGTTACACAGAGAATCGTGAGAGAATCGTGATCTTTATTCCAAGCTAAAAAATCGTGATTCTCATTTTGGCCAGAATCGTGCAGCTCTAATAAATATATATATATATATATATATATATATATATATATATATATATATATACACACATACACACACACGCATAGCAGCCCACATTACATTGTTATATAGCCATCAAGCAGTGTCTGGCCTACCTGGTGATGACTGGTCCTGGCGCTCTGATCCGATGGCCTGGTCTTTTAAAGGGGCAAATCCTTGCGATCCAGAAGTGGTTAAACCTGCAGGAGGACCGGTGTTTTTATCTATTAATGACTTTACTATTGCTTTAGGCCTGGTTCACATGTATGCGGGTTGGTGGTTCACATGTATGCGGGTTGGTGGTTCACATGTATGCGGGTTGGCGGTTCACATGTATGCGGGTTGGCGGTTCACATGTATGCGGGTTGGCGGTTCACATGTATGCGGGTTGGCGGTTCACATGTATGCAGGTTGGCGGCCCACATTTGCACAGGCATAGCAGCCCATTGATTTGAACGGGCTGCTATGCCCTCATTTTCCGCAGAAAAAAGGTGCATGCAGCATTTTTTTAAAATTCAGTGGCCTTGAAATCCATCCTGCTTTTGCACCATGCGACTAACCTGCAGTTCCTGCTCTGGCAAGCTTTCTGCATTTTTTGTATACGTGGGCACGGCATTTAAAAATAAACAGTTTGCGTGTGCAGCAACGGCAGGTAAGTCGCATGGCGCAAAAGAAGGATGGATTTCATGGCCACTGCATTTTTTTTAAATTCTGCATGCACCTTTTTTCAGCTGAAAACGCAGGCATAGCAGCTCAAGCCCATTCACATCAATGGGCTGCTATGCCTGTGCAAATGTGGGCCCCCAACCCGCATACATGTGAACCAGGCCTAAAGCAATAGTAAAGTCATTAATAGATAAAAACACCGGTCCTCCTGCAGGTTTAACCAATTAATGACTTTACTATTGCTTTAGGCCTGGTTCACATGTATGCGGGTTGGCGGCCCACATTTGCACAGGCATAGCAGCCCATTGATGTGAATGGGCTTGAGCTGCTATGCCTGCGTTTTCAGCTGAAAAAAGGTGCATGCAGAAGTTAAAAAAATGCAGTGGCCATGAAATCCATCCTTCTTTTGCACCATGCGACTTACCTGCCGTTGCTGCACTCGCAAACTGTTTTTAAATGCCGTGCCCACGTATACAAAAAATGCAGAAAGCTTGCCAGAGCAGGAACTGCAGGTTAGTCGCATGGTGCAAAAGCAGGATGGATTTCAAGGCCACTGAATTTTAAAAAAATGCTGCATGCACCTTTTTTCTGCGGAAAATGAGGGCATAGCAGCCCATTCAAATCAATGGGCTGCTATGCCTGTGCAAATGTGGGCCGCCAACCCGCATACATGTGAACCGCCAACCCGCATACATGTGAACCACCAACCCGCATTACATGTGAACCACCAACCCGCATACATGTGAACCACCAACCCGCATACATGTGAACCAGGCCTAAAGCAATAGTAAAGTCATTTATAAACAACACCTCCTTCAGGTTTAACCACTTCTTGACCACAAGGATTTGCCCTCTTAATGACCAGGCCATCGGATCGGAGCCGAGCGCCAGGACCAGTTATCACCAGTTAGGCCAGACACTGCTTGATGACCTATTTTAGGCCTGGTTCACAGAGTCTGTACTGACTGACTATATAATAATGTGCATAAGTGAACCAAAGCCCCTAAATTCAGCAATGAAATTGAAGTGAGGTGGAAATTTAATAATTTAAATTTAATAATAGAATACCGTGATAATACCGTATACCGTGGCAAAACCTTAATCAATTAATCGCAGCATGAAAATCTGATACCGTCACAAGCCTAATGTGTGCCAGATCAAGATCACTCTCCAGGAGGTAGGTGTATGTGTGTCAAAGTCAACAATCAAGAGAAGACTTCACCAGAGTGAATACAGAGGGTTCACCACAAGATGTAAACCATTGGTGAGCCTCAAAAACAGGAAGGCATGGGCATGTATGGCTGCCAATGGAACTGGTTCTCTTGTATTTATTGATGATGTGACTGCTGACAGAATCAGCAGGATGAATTCTGAAGGGTTTCGGGGAATATTATCTGCTCATATTCAGCCAAATGCTTCAGAACTCATTGGACGGCGCTTCACAGTGCAGATGGACAATGACCCGAAGCATACTGCGAAAGCAACCAAAGAACTGAAGACAGTTGCAGTAGAGGCCTGGCAGAGCATCACCAGGGATGAAACCCAGCGTCTGGTGATGTCTATGCGTTCCACACTTCAGGCTGTAATTGACTGCAAAGGATTTGCAACCAAATATTAAAAAGTGAAAGTTTGATTTATGATTGTTAATCTGTCCCATTACTTTTGGTCCCTTAAAAAGTGGGAGGCACATCTACAAAGTGTTGTAATTCCTACACCGTTCACCTGATTTGGATGTAAATACCCTCAAATTAAAGCTGGAAGTCTGCAGTTAAAGCACATCTTGTTTGTTTCTTTTCAAATCCATTGTGGTGGTGTATAGAGCCAAAAAGATTAGAATTGTGTCCATGTCCCAATATTTATGGACCTGACTGTACTTCTCTTTTAAATGATAATGGAGGGGGGCATGGGAGGGAAGTATTACATGCTAAGGGGGGACATATGGGAAGGTAGCATTACCTGGTAATGGGGGGAGGGGGGGATACAGGAAGGTACAATTTGATGTCATGGGAAAGAAGAATTACATGTTAATGGGGGGGGGGGGGTACAAGGGAAGGAAACATTACATGTTAATGGGGGGAATACATGGGAAGGAAGCATTACATGTTAATGGGGGGACATGGGAAGGAAGCATTACATGTTAATGGGGGGGTACATGGGAAGGTAGCATTACATGTTAATGGGGGGGGGGGTACATGGGAAAGAAGCATTACATGTTAAGGGGGGGGGGACATGGGAAGGAAGCATCACATGTTAAGGGGGGGTACATGGGAAAGAAGCATTACATGTTAACGGGGGAACATGGGAAGGAAGCATTACATGTTAAGGGGGGCAAGAGACATGGGAAGGAAGCATTACATGTTAATAGGGGAGGGAGGAAGGGGGCTTGGGGACATGGGAAGGAGGTGTTACATGTTAATGGGGGGGGTGACATGGGAAGAAAGCATTACATGTTAAGGGGGGGGGATACATTGGAAGGAAGCATTTCAAGTTAATGGGGGGGGGGGGGTACATGGGAAGGAAGCATTACATGTTAATGGGGTGAAGGGAGGAGGGGGGCTGGGGGACATGGGAAGGAAGCATTACATGTTAATGGGGGGGGTGACATGGGAAGAAAGCATTACATGTTAATGGGGGGGTGACATGGGAAGGAAGCATTACATGTTAATGGGGGGGGTGACATGGGAAGGAAGCATTACATGTTAATAGGGGGAGGGAGGAGGGGGTCTGGGGGACATGGGAAGGTAGCATTACATGTTAATGGAGGGGGGGGGGTGACATGGGAAGGAAGCATTACATGTTAATGGGGGGGAGGGGGGCTGGGGGACATGGGAAGGTAGCATTACATGTTAGGGGGGATGGGAAGGAGGCATTACATGTTAAGGGGGGGTACATGGGAAGAAAGCATTACATGTCAATTGGGGGGGGGGGCATGGGAAGGAAGCATTACATGTTAATGGTGGGTGGGGGGTACATAGGAAGGAAGCATTACATGTCAATTGGGGGGGGGGCATGGGAAGGAAGCATTACATGTTAATGGGGGAGGGGATACATGGGAAGAAAGCATTACATGTTAAGGAGGGGGATACATGGGAAGAAAGAATCACATGTTAAGGGGGGGGGGAGGAACATGAGAAGGAAGCATTACATGTTAATGGAGGGGGGGATACATGGGAAGGAAGCATTACATGTTAATAGGGGGAGGGAGGAGGGGGGGGCTGGGGGACATGGGAAGGAAGTGTTGCATGTTAATGGGGGGGGGGGGAACGACATGGGAAGGAAGCATTACATATTAATGGGGGGGTACACACGAAGGAAGCATTACATGTTAATGGGGGGGGAGACATGGGAAGGAAGCATTACATGTTAATGGAGGGAGGGAGGAGGGGGGGGGGCTGGGGGACATGGGAAGGAAGTGTTACATGTCAATGGGGGGGGGGGGTACATGGGAAGGAAGCATTACCTGTTAAGAGGGGGGGGTGGGAAGGAGGCAAGCATTACATGTTAAGGGGGGGTATATGGGAAGAAAGCATTACATGTTAATTGGGGGGGGGGGGCATGGGAAGGAAAAATTACATGTAAAGGGGGGGGGGGGGTACATGGGAAGGAAGCATTACATGTTAAGGGGGGGATACATTGGAAAGGAGCATTACATGGTATATGGGGGGGGGAGGGACCATGAGAAGGAAGCATACATGTTAATGGGGGGGATACATGGGAAGAAAGCATTGCATGTTAATGGGGGGGGCCATGGGAAGGAAGGGGACATGGGAAGAAAGCATTACATGTTAAAGGGGGGGGAGGAGGGGGGGCTGGGGGACATGGGAAGGAAGTGTTACATGTTAATGGGGTGTACATGGGAAGGTAGCATTACATAAGAGGGGGGGTGGGAAGGAGGCATTACATGTTAATGGTGGGTGGGGGGTACATAGGAAGGAAGCGTTACATGTCAATTGGGGGGGGGACATGGGAAGGAAGCATTACATGTTAATTGGGGGGGGGGACATGGGGAGGAAAAATTACATGCAAAGGGGGGGGGGGGGTACATGGGAAGGAAGCATTACATGTTAAGGAGGGGGGATACATGGGAAAGCAGCATTACATGGTATATGGGGGGGGGGGGACATGAGCAGGAAGCATTACATGTTAATGGAGGGGGGGGCATGGGAAGGAAGGGGACATGGGAAGGAAGCATTACATGTTAATGGGGGGGGGAACATGGGAAGGAAGCATCACATGTTAAGGGGGGGTACATGGGAAAGAAGCATTACATGTTAACGGGGAACATGGGTAGGAAGCATTACATGTTAATGGGGGGAATACATGGGAAGAAAGCATTACATGTTAAGGGGGGCAAGAGACATGGGAAGGAAGCATTACATGTTAATAGGGGGAGGGAGGAAGGGGGCTTGGGGACATGGGAAGGAGGTGTTACATGTTAATGGGGGGGGTGACATGGGAAGAAAGCATTACATGTTAAGGGGGGGATACATTGGAAGGAAGCATTTCAAGTTAATGGGGTGAAGGGAGGAGGGGGGCTGGGGGACATGGGAAGGAAGCATTACATGTTAATGGGGGGGGGGTGACATGGGAAGGAAGCATTACATGTTAATAGGGGGAGGGAGGAGGGGGTCTGGGGGACATGGGAAGGTAGCATTACATGTTAATGGAGGGGGGGGTGACATCGGAAGGAAGCATTACATGTTAATGGGGGGGAGGGGGGCTGGGGGACATGGGAAGGTAGCATTACATGTTAGGGGGGGATGGGAAGGAGGCATTACATGTTAAGGGGGGGTACATGGGAAGAAAGCATTACATGTCAATTGGGGGGGGGGGGGGCATGGGAAGGAAGCATTACATGTTAAGGAGGGGGATACATGGGAAGAAAGAATCACATGTTAAGGGGGGGGGGGGTTAAATGGGAAAGCAGCATTATTGGGGGGGGGGGGACATGAGAAGGAAGCATTACATGTTAATAGGGGGAGGGAGGGGGGGGGCTGGGGGACATGGGAAGGAAGTGTTGCATGTTAATTGGGGGGGGGAACGACATGGGAAGGAAGCATTACATATTAATGGGGGGGTACACACGAAGGAAGCATTACATGTTAATGGGGGGGGGGGGAGACATGGGAAGGAAGCATTACATGTTAATGGAGGGAGGGAGAAGGGGGGGCTGGGGGACATGGGAAGGAAGTGTTACATGTCAATGGGGGGGGTACATGGGAAGGAAGCATTACATGTTAAGAGGGGGGGGTGGGAAGGAGGCATTACATGTTAATGGGGGGGGGGAGGAGGGGGCACATGGGAGGGAAGCATTACATGTTAAGGGGGGGTATATGGGAAGAAAGCATTACATGTTAATGGTGGGGGGGGTACATAGGAAGGAAGAATTACATTTTAGGGGGGGTACATGGGAAGAAAGTATTACATGTTAATTGGGGGGGGGGGCATGGGAAGGAAAAATTACATGTAAAGGGGGGGGGATTCATGGGAAGGAAGCACTGCATGTTAATGGGGGGAGGGAGGAGGGGGGGCTGGGGGACATGGGAAGGAAGTGTTACATGTTAATGGGGTGTACATGGGAAGGTAGCATTACATAAGAGGGGGGGTGGGAAGGAGGCATTACATGTTAATGGTGGGTGGGGGGGTACATAGGAAGGAAGCGTTACATGTTAATTGGGGGGGGGGGGGGGACATGGGGAGGAAAAATCACATGCAAAGGGGGGGGGGTACATGGGAAAGCAGCATTACATGGTATATGGGGGGGGGGGGGGGACATGAGCAGGAAGCATTACATGTTAATGGAGGGGGGGATAACTGGGAAGAAAGCATTGCATGTTAATGGGGGGGGCTTGGGAAGGAAGGGGACATGGGAAGTAAGCATTACATGTTAAGGAGGGGGATATATGGGAAGGAAGCATTACATGTTAAAGGGGGGAGGGGGAGGGAGGAGGGGGGGGCTGGGGGACATGGGAAGGTAGCATTACATGTTAAGGGGGGGAGGAGGGGGCACATTTGAAGGAAGCATTACATGTTAAGAGGGGGGGTGGGAAGGAGGCATTACATGTTAAGGAGGGGGGATACATGGGAAAGCAGCATCACATGGTATATGGGGGGGGGACATGAGAAGGAAGCATTACATGTTAATGGGGGGGGGGGGAGACATACCATGTTATTGGGGAGGGGGGGGGGGGGGACATTGTACACATCACATATTAGATAGAAGAATCCCAGGAACGGGGGGAGGGGGAGGAGGAGATAGAATAGAGGAGATTTACTAAGACAGGAGAGTGCAGAATTTGGTGCAGCTTCACACGGCAGCCAATCAGCTTCTTCAACGAAGCTTTGACAATAAATCCTGGAAGCTGATTGGTTTCTATGCAGAGCTGCACCAGATTTTACACCCCTCCCCCCCCCCCCCCCATAGTAAGAGAGGAATGTGTGAGGGACCCCCAGAGATCCCCTACAGGAAGAAATATAAAGAAGAACTCCGGGAGAACTGAAATAAAGATTTATATTGGAAGAAAGCCAAACAAAGTATCAGAGTTATGATGTCATCACTATTGCAGTATAACACGGGGTACAAACCTGACACCACACCCCTCTATTCATAGTGCTGGATGGGGGAGGGGTGATCAGTAAGTGGCAGTCCATTCATAAGATCTTACATTGCATGGAAATTGTCCAATCACAGCAGTCCCATTACATTGGTTGGGTGATAGGTTAGTAATCACGGCAGTCCATTCCTAGTACTGGATGGGGGGGGGGGGGGGGGGGGTGATGGGACTGCTGGGATTTCTATTACGTTGGTTGGGCCATAGGTTGGTCATTTGGGCAGTCCATTGAGGAGATTATGGGATGGCCGGTGATAGGGTGGTTATCACAGCAGTCCTAGGAGGTTGGTTGGGTGGTTGGTACTTAGGGCAGTCCATTCCTAGTACTGGATGGGGGGTGGTAGGATGGTAATCACAGCAGTCCCCATAGGTTGGTTGGTACTCAGGGCAGTCCATTCATAGTACTGGATGGGGGATGGTAATCACAGCAGTCCTATAAGGTTGGTTGGGTGGTAGGTAGTCCCATGAAGATGTTATTGGATGGTGGGTGGTAAGTTGGTGACTGCAGTCCATTTATAGTACAGGATGGGGGGTGGTAATAACAGCAGTCCTATAAGGTTGGTTGGGTGGTAGGTAGGTAGTCCCATGAAGATGTTATTGGATGGTGGGTGGTAAGTTGGTGACTGCAGTCCATTCATAGTACAGGATGGGGGGTGGTAATAACAGCAGTCCTATAAGGTTGGTTGGGTGGTAGGTAGGTAGTCCCATGAAGATGTTATTGGATGGTGGGTGATGAGTTGGTGACTGCAGTCCATTAATAGGAGCGTATGGCAGGTGGGACGGAGGCGCAGTCCTCCTCGTTGAGCGTTGAGTCGATGACTGGTCGATACTTCAAGGTGACATTGCCCTTCCCATCTACGAAGGACAAGGTGTGCTTCCTCCAGTGCTCCTCCACTGGTTTCTTCTGCTGCCCCTGTAAGGGTTTGGAGAAGTCGTATTCATCCACTCTGACTTTGTAGTCCTCCCTGGCGTGGGCCCCCCGGCTCTCCTTCCTGGCCTCGGCCCCATAGATGGTCTGCAGGGCGCACAGCATGAGGTTCTGCAGCTCCAGGGCCTCCACCAGGTCGCTGTTCCAGACGGCTCCCCTGTCGAAGGTCTTGATGTCATCCATGGCGGCGTTGATGGCGCTCAGCTTCTCGCACCCTTCCTGGAGGATGGAGCCGGTTCTGAAGACGGCGGCGTGGGCCTGCATGGTCTTCTGCATGTTGATCCTCAGCTCCGAGGTTCTGGTGCTGCCGTTGGCGAACCTCAGCTTGTCCAGGTTGGCCACAGACTCTTCGCCAGCGTTGGGTTTGAGCGGCGGGAGGGTCTCTCCGGGTTTGTTGGACTCGGCGATGCTGAGGGCACAGGCTCGCCCAAAGACCACCAGATCCAGAAGGGAGTTGGCCCCTAGGCGATTGGCACCGTGGACGGAGGCCGAGGCGGCTTCACCACAAGCATACAGCCCCGGCACCACCTGGTCTTCTCCATTGACGTTGATGATGGCTTGCCCCTTGTAGTTGGTGGGGATCCCCCCCATGTTGTAGTGGACAGTAGGGAGGACCGGGATGGGCTCTTTGGTGACGTCCACCCCGGCGAAGATCATGGCGGTCTCAGAGATGCCGGGCAGGCGGGTGGCCAGCTGCTGAGGGGGTAGGTGGTGGAGCTGTAGGTAGACGTGGTCTTTGTCGGGGCCGCACCCCCGTCCCTCCCGCATCTCGATAGTCATAGACCGGGACACCACATCTCGGGAGGCCAGGTCCTTGGCCACGGGGGCGTAGCGTTCCATGAATCGCTCCCCTTCGCTGTTGATGAGGATCCCGCCCTCTCCGCGGCACCCCTCGGTGATCAGGCACCCCGCCCCGTAGATGCCGGTGGGGTGGAACTGGACGAACTCCAGGTCCTGGCAGGGGAGGCCGGCCCGGGTCACCATGGCGTTGCCGTCCCCGGTGCAGGTGTGGGCGGAGGTGCAGCTGAAGTAGGTGCGCCCGTAGCCGCCGGTGGCGATGACGGTGTTCTTGGCCCGGAAGCGGTGGATGGAGCCGTCCTCCATGCAGAGGGCGATGACCCCCCGGCACTCGCCGTCCTCCATCAGGAGGTCCAGGGCGAAGTACTCCACGAAGTAGCTGGTGTCGTAGCGGAGGGATCGCCCGTACAGGGTGTGCAGGAGGGAGTGCCCGGTGCGGTCAGCCACGCAGCAGCAGCGGTGAGCCTGGCCGCCCTTCCCGTACTTCAGGCTCTGCCCGCCGAAGGCGCGTTGGTAGATCTGACCGCGCTCTGTGCGGCTGAACGGCATGCCGTAGTTCTCCAGCTCGATGACCGAGGCCGGCGCCTGCTCCGTCATATAATGGATGGCGTCCTGGTCGCCCAGCCAATCGGATCCTTTCACCGTGTCGTAGAAGTGCCAGCGCCAGTCGTCCTCCTCCATGTTCCCCAGCGCCGCGTTGATCCCACCTTGGGCCGCCACCGTGTGCGAACGCGTCGGGAAGAGCTTGGTGACGCACGCCGTGTTCAGACCGGCCTCTGATAGGCCGAAGGCGGCCCTCAGACCGGCCCCTCCGGCCCCCACCACCACTGCATCGAACTGGTGATCCACCACAGGATACTGGGCCGAGATCCCATCAGATACACTGGCTGAGCTTCTTCCATACAGGTGAAGGGAGCGGGAGGACAGTCTATGGAGGGACTGACAGGAGATCAGACGCTTCCACATCACACTGGCCGCACACAGGACCGACATGACTCCGACCCCGGGGACACACAAGGACTCAGGACACGGCAATACTTCCGCCCGGAGAGAGACAGCTACTTCCGCCCACAGCAACCGGAAGCGACGTCTCCACACAGAGGATTCGCCGAATTCACGGAGAATCCCTAAGAAAAATAACACGGAAGGTCTCTGGTGTCATCTAAAATTCACATACGCGGCAGATAAGTTGGGTGAAGTCGGAAAAAAAAAACGATAAAAAAGTTTCTAATAACCACTTCCGGGTCGGGGGATAACCTCTGTCATGTGATCCGATCACGGGATTCTGACAGGAACTATGTCAATCAGAGAGGGGGCGTGTCGACGGGCTTGGTGGGCCAATCTCACTCAGTTACCTGACGATAGGAGGAGGGGCGGTTCAACGAAGGTCGTCTGTCTATTGATATAGGCGGGGCTCGGCGGAGGGCGTGTCAGCTGCTGTGTTATCTAACATGGGGCGTGTCATCTGCTGTGTTACCTAAGATGGGCGGATCACACCGACGGGAGGAGGGCCCAGGAGGGAGTCACGTGTTCTATGTGACGTCATCTAATACGGCGATCTCATATAGTCCCATATACTGTATATAATAATATAATCCTATATAATAATATAATCCTATATACTGTATATAATAATATAATCCTATATAATAATATAATCCTATATACTGTATATAATAATATAATCCTATATACTGTATATAATAATATAATCCTATATACTGTATATAATAATATAATCCTATATAATAATATAATCCTATATACTGTATATAATAATATAATCCTATATAATAATATAATCCCATATACTGTATATAATAATATAATCCTATATAATAATATAATCCTATATACTGTATATAATAATATAATCCTATATACTGTATATAATAATATAATCCTATATACTGTATATAATAATATAATCCTATATAATAATATAATCCCATATACTGTATATAATAATATAATCCTATATAATAATATAATCCTATATACTGTATATAATAATATAATCCTATATACTGTATATAATAATATAATCCTATATAATAATATAATCCCATATACTGTATATAATAATATAATCCTATATAATAATATAATCCTATATACTGTATATAATAATATAATCCTATATACTGTATATAATAATATAATCCTATATACTGTATATAATAATATAATCCTATATACTGTATATAATAATATAATCCTATATAATAATATAATCCTATATACTGTATATAATAATATAATCCTATATAATAATATAATCCCATATACTGTATATAATAATATAATCCTATATAATAATATAATCCTATATACTGTATATAATAATATAATCCTATATACTGTATATAATAATATAATCCTATATACTGTATATAATAATATAATCCTATATAATAATATAATCCCATATACTGTATATAATAATATAATCCTATATAATAATATAATCCTATATACTGTATATAATAATATAATCCTATATACTGTATATAATAATATAATCCTATATAATAATATAATCCCATATACTGTATATAATAATATAATCCTATATAATAATATAATCCTATATACTGTATATAATAATATAATCCTATATACTGTATATAATAATATAATCCTATATACTGTATATAATAATATAATCCTATATAATAATATAATCCTATATAATAATATAATCCTATATACTGTATATAATATAATTCTGTACACTGTATACTGGGAGGGCTGAAGAGCATGGGGGAGAGGCAAAGAACACAGGGGGCAGTGGAGAGCACAGGGGGGGGGGGGGTGGAGAGCACGGGGGGGGAGGGGGAGGTGGAGAGCACGGGGGGGTGGAGAGCCCGGGGGGAGGGGGAGAGGTGGAGAGCACGGGGGGGGGGGTGGTGGAGAGCACGGGGGGGGAGGTGGAGAGCACAGGGGGGAGGTGGAAAGCACGGGGGGGTTGAGAGCACAGGGGGGAGGTGGAGAGCACGGGGGAGGTGGAGAGCACGGGGGGGAGGTGGAGAGCACAGGGGGGGGCGGTGGAGAGCAGTAGGAGGGAGGCAGAGAGTACTAGGGGGGAGGGGGAGAGCACAGGGGGGAGGTGGAGAACACAGAGGGGGTGGAGAGCACAGGGGGGGAGGTGGAGAGCACGGGGGGAGGTGGAGAGCACAGGGGGGAGAGGTGGAGAGCACGGGGGGGAGGTGGAGAGCACGGGGGGGAGGTGGAGAGCACGGGGGAGAGGTGGAGAGCACGGGGGGAAGGTGGAGAGCACAGGGGGGGGGGTGGAGAGCACAGGGGGAGGTGGAGAGCACGGGGGGGAGGTGGAGAGCACAGGGGGGAGGTGGAGAGCACGGGGGGGAGGTGGAGAGCACAGGGGGGTGGTGAAAAACACTAGGAGGGAGGCGGAGAGTACTAGGGGGGAGGTGGAGAGCACGGGGGGAGGTGGAGAGCACGGGGGGAAGGTGGAGAGCACGGGGGGGTGGAGAGCACAGGGGGAGGTGGAGAGCACAGGGGGAGGTGGAGAGCACAGGGGGGAGGTGGAGAGCACGGGGGGAGGTGGAGAGCAAGGGGGTGAGGTGGAGAGCACAGGGGGGGAGTTGGAGAGCACAGGGGGGTGGAGAGCACGGGGGGAGGTGGACAGCACAGGGGGGAGGTGGAGAGCATGGAGGGGTGGAGAGCATGGGGGAGGTGGAGAGCATGGGGGGAGGTGGAGAGCACAGGGGGGGTGGTGAAGAACACTAGGAGGGAGGCAGAGAGTACTAGGGGGGAGGGGGAGGTGGAGAGCACAGGAGGGAGGTGGAGAGCACAGGGGGGAGGTGGAGAGCACGGGGGTGGAGAGCACAGGGGAGGAGGTGGAGAGCACAGGGGGGAGGTGGAGAGCACAGGGGGGAGGTGGAGAGCACGGGGGTGGAGAGCACAGGGGGGGAGGTGGAGAGCACGGGGGGAGGTGGAGAGCACAGGGGGGAGGTGGAGAGCACAGGGGGGAGGTGGAGAGCATGGGGGGGAGGTGGAGAGCACGGGGAGAGGTGGAGAGCACGGGGGGAGGTGGAGAGCACAGGGGGAGGTGGAGAGCATGGGGGGGAGTTGAAGAGCACAAGGGGAGGTGGACAGCACGGGGGGGGGAGGTGGAGAGCACGGGGGTGGAGAGCACGGGGGGAGGTGGAGAGCACGGGGGGAGGTGAAGAGCACAGGGGGGAGGTGGACAGCACGGGGGGGAGGTGGAGAGCACAGGGGGGAGGTGGAGAGCACAGGGGGGTGGTGAAGAACACTAGGAGGGAGGCGGAGAGTACTAGGGGGGAGGGGGAGGTGGAGAGCACAGGGGGGAGGTGGAGAGCACAGGGGGGGAGGTGAAGAGCACAGGGGGGAGGTGGAGAGCACAGGGGGAGGTGGAGAGCACGGGGGGAGGGGGAGAGCACAGGGGGGGTGGAGAGCACGGGGGAGGTGGACAGCACAGGGGGGAGGTGGAGAGCATGGGGGGGTGGAGAGCACGGGGGGAGGTGGAGAGCACAGGGGGGTGGTGAAAAACACTAGGAGGGAGGCAGAGAGTACTAGGGGGGAGGGGGAGGTGGAGAGCACGGGGGGAGGTGGAGAGCATGGGGGGGAGGTGAAGATCACGGGGGGAGGTGGAGAGCACAGGGGGGAGGTGGAGAGCACGGGGGGGAGGTGGAGAGCACAGGGGGGGTGGAGAGCACGGGGGGGAGGTGGAGAGCATGGGGGGGAGGTGGAGAGCACGGGGGGGAGGTGGAGAGCACAGGGGGGGGGGTGGTGGAGAGCACGGGGGGGGGGAGGTGGAGAGCACAGGGGGGAGGTGGAAAGCACGGGGGGGTTGAGAGCACAGGGGGGAGGTGGAGAGCACGGGGGAGGTGGAGAGCACGGGGGGGAGGTGGAGAGCACAGGGGGGGGCGGTGGAGAGCAGTAGGAGGGAGGCAGAGAGTACTAGGGGGGAGGGGGAGAGCACAGGGGGGAGGTGGAGAACACAGAGGGGGTGGAGAGCACAGGGGGGGAGGTGGAGAGCACGGGGGGAGGTGGAGAGCACAGGGGGGAGAGGTGGAGAGCACAGGGGGAGGTGGAGAGCACGGGGGGAGGGGGAGAGCACAGGGGGGTGGAGAGCACGGGGGAGGTGGACAGCACAGGGGGGAGGTGGAGAGCATGGGGGGGTGGAGAGCACGGGGGGAGGTGGAGAGCACAGGGGGGTGGTGAAAAACACTAGGAGGGAGGCGGAGAGTACTAGGGGGGAGGGGGAGGTGGAGAGCACGGGGGGAGGTGGAGAGCATGGGGGGGAGGTGAAGAGCACGGGGGGAGGTGGAGAGCACAGGGGGGAGGTGGAGAGCACGGGGGGGAGGTGGAGAGCACAGGGGGGGTGGAGAGCACGGGGGGGAGGTGGAGAGCATGGGGGGGAGGTGGAGAGCACGGGGGGGAGGTGGAGAGCACAGGGGGGGGGTGGTGGAGAGCACGGGGGGGGGAGGTGGAGAGCACAGGGGGGAGGTGGAAAGCACGGGGGGGTTGAGAGCACAGGGGGGAGGTGGAGAGCACGGGGGAGGTGGAGAGCACGGGGGGGAGGTGGAGAGCACAGGGGGGGGCGGTGGAGAGCAGTAGGAGGGAGGCAGAGAGTACTAGGGGGGAGGGGGAGAGCACAGGGGGGAGGTGGAGAACACAGAGGGGGTGGAGAGCACAGGGGGGGAGGTGGAGAGCACGGGGGGAGGTGGAGAGCACAGGGGGGAGAGGTGGAGAGCACGGGGGGGAGGTGGAGAGCACGGGGGGGAGGTGGAGAGCACGGGGGGGAGGTGGAAAGCACGGGGGGAGGTGGAGAGCACGGGGGGGAGGTGGGGAGCACGGGGGGGAGGTGGAGAGCACAGGGGGGAGGTGGAGAGCACGGGGGGGAGGTGGAGAGCACGGGGGAGAGGTGGAGAGCACGGGGGGAAGGTGGAGAGCACAGGGGGGGGTGGAGAGCACAGGGGGAGGTGGAGAGCACGGGGGGGAGGTGGAGAGCACAGGGGGGAGGTGGAGAGCACGGGGGGGAGGTGGAGAGCACAGGGGGGTGGTGAAAAACACTAGGAGGGAGGCGGAGAGTACTAGGGGGGAGGTGGAGAGCACGGGGGGAGGTGGAGAGCACGGGGGGAAGGTGGAGAGCACGGGGGGGTGGAGAGCACAGGGGGAGGTGGAGAGCACAGGGGGAGGTGGAGAGCACAGGGGGGAGGTGGAGAGCACGGGGGGAGGTGGAGAGCAAGGGGGTGAGGTGGAGAGCACAGGGGGGGAGTTGGAGAGCACGGGGGGAGGTGGAGAGCACAGGGGGGTGGAGAGCACGGGGGGAGGTGGACAGCACAGGGGGGAGGTGGAGAGCATGGAGGGGTGGAGAGCATGGGGGAGGTGGAGAGCATGGGGGGAGGTGGAGAGCACAGGGGGGGTGGTGAAGAACACTAGGAGGGAGGCAGAGAGTACTAGGGGGGAGGGGGAGGTGGAGAGCACAGGAGGGAGGTGGAGAGCACAGGGGGGAGGTGGAGAGCACGGGGGTGGAGAGCACAGGGGAGGAGGTGGAGAGCACGGGGGGAGGTGGAGAGCACAGGGGGGAGGTGGAGAGCACAGGGGGGAGGTGGAGAGCATGGGGGGGAGGTGGAGAGCACGGGGAGAGGTGGAGAGCACGGGGGGAGGTGGAGAGCACAGGGGGAGGTGGAGAGCATGGGGGGGAGTTGAAGAGCACAAGGGGAGGTGGACAGCACGGGGGGGGGGAGGTGGAGAGCACGGGGGTGGAGAGCACGGGGGGAGGTGGAGAGCACGGGGGGAGGTGAAGAGCACAGGGGGGAGGTGGACAGCACGGGGGGGAGGTGGAGAGCACAGGGGGGAGGTGGAGAGCACAGGGGGGTGGTGAAGAACACTAGGAGGGAGGCGGAGAGTACTAGGGGGGAGGGGGAGGTGGAGAGCACAGGGGGGAGGTGGAGAGCACAGGGGGGGAGGTGAAGAGCACAGGGGGGAGGTGGAGAGCACAGGGGGAGGTGGAGAGCACGGGGGGAGGGGGAGAGCACAGGGGGGGTGGAGAGCACGGGGGAGGTGGACAGCACAGGGGGGAGGTGGAGAGCATGGGGGGGTGGAGAGCACGGGGGGAGGTGGAGAGCACAGGGGGGTGGTGAAAAACACTAGGAGGGAGGCGGAGAGTACTAGGGGGGAGGGGGAGGTGGAGAGCACGGGGGGAGGTGGAGAGCATGGGGGGGAGGTGAAGAGCACGGGGGGAGGTGGAGAGCACAGGGGGGAGGTGGAGAGCACGGGGGGGAGGTGGAGAGCACAGGGGGGGTGGAGAGCACGGGGGGGAGGTGGAGAGCATGGGGGGGAGGTGGAGAGCACGGGGGGGAGGTGGAGAGCACAGGGGGGAGGTGGACAGCACAGGGGGGAGGTGGAGAGCATGGGGGGTGGAGAGCACGGGGGAAGGTGGAGAGCACGGGGGGAAGTGGAGAGCACAGGGGGGTGGTGAAGAGCACGGGGGGAGGTGGAGAGCACAGGGGGGGAGGTGGAGAGCACAGGGGGTGGAGAGCACGGGGGGTGGAGAGCACAGGGGGGAGGTGGAGAGCACAGAGGGGAGGTGGAGAGCACAGAGGGGAGGTGGAGAGCATGGGGGGAGGTGGAGAGCACGGGGGGGGGGAGGTGGAGAGCACGGGGGAAGTGGAGAGCACAGGGGGGTGGTGAAGAGCACGGGGGGGAGGTGGAGAGCACAGGGGGGAGGTGGAGAGCACGGGGGGTGGAGAGCACAGGGGGGTGGAGAGCACAGGGGGGGAGGTGGAGAGCACAGAGGGGAGGTGGAGAGCACAGAGGGGAGGTGGAGAGCATGGGGGGAGGTGGAGAGCACGGGGGGGAGGTGGAGAGCACAGGGGGAGGTGGAGAGCATGGGGGGGAGGTGGAGAGCACGGGGGGAGGTGGACAGCACGGGGGGGAGGTGGAGAGCACGGGGGGTGGAGAGCACGGGGGGTGGAGAGCACGGGGGGAGGTGGAGAGCACGGGGGGGAGGTGGAGAGCACAGGGGGGAGGTGGAGAGCACAGGGGGGCGGTGAAGAACACTAGGAGGGAGGCGGAGAGTACTAGGGGGGAGGGGGAGGTGGAGAGCACAGAGGGGGAGGTGAAGAGCACGGGGGGGAGGTGGAGAGCAAGGGGGAGGTGGAGAGCACAGGGGGGAGGCGGAGAGACCAGGGGGGAAGTGGAGAGCACGGGGGGGTGGAGAGTACTCCACCAGTAAGGGGGAGGGTGGCTGAGTTGATTTTGGAAATGGGGTTTAAAGCCTGTGATATTTTTGCTTTGATTTGCCCGGTGGGGAGTTATGAATTTGATTTGTCGTTTGTAAAACCTGAAAGTTTGGATCTCTTCTGGGAGAGATTTAGGAGGTGCAAGGGCCTTCAGCAGTGGAGAGGTTTGGTGCCCAAGGTGATTTCAAGGCAGCCTCTGATAAAATCAGTGACAATTTTGGTGCGTAACGAATCCATACCAGAGGCTGATTTATTAGTATGGCTACGCCGATATGGCGAGGTCCTCACTCCACTGCGGAAGGTCCTTGATGAGCATGGGATATGGACAGGGGCCTGGACAGTGTCACTAAAATTGGGGGTGCTGGGCTATGTAGTTCAGCACCTTCCCTGCTCAGCCTTTCTGGGTAGGGATAGGCTGACCATTTTCTACCAAGGTCAGCCTAAGGTGTGTAATAAATGTGGTGATAAAGGCTACTTTGCATCGTCCTGCACCCACAAGAAGTGCTCACTGTGCCAGGATTTAGGCCATTTGGCAAGAGAATGCACCCAGATTCGGTGCAATTTGTGCCAGCAGCTGGGTCATCCATATAGCCAGTGCCCAGAGGCACTGCATAACTTGCCAGGATTGGAGACTGAGCTGCAGAGGCTTGATAAAGAAGATGAAGCAGCTGAAGTTAGGGTGGAAACTGTTGTTGCCCCTCCTGTGTCTGTTGTGTCAGATTCTGTTTCCCCTAGTGAGGTGGTCCCTGAGTCTGTCCTTCCTGTGTCTGTTGTGTCAGATTTTGTTTCCCCTGGTGATGTGGTCCCTGAGTCTGTCCTTCCTGTTGTTGTTCCTACATCTACTGTGCGTAGATCCTCCAGACTAGCGGAAGCTGCTGGGGGGGCGGGTATAGTGGATCTTCCCCCTCGGCCTACACTACCTCCAGTCCCTGTCTCTCGACACCGCAAACGTGGCCAAGAGGGTGCAGGGGTGCTGGATGGTGGTGGGGTCGATGGGGTTGAGGGAGGGGTGTCCATGTCCCATGTCTCACCCTCTGTTGTGGAGGATTCGGATGAGGAGGGGTGGGAGAGGACAAGGAGGAAGAAAAAGAAGAAGAGGAAGACCAGTAAAGCGGTCACTTCTTCCTTACAGTTAGAGCCAGGAGGGGTTCCTCTTGGCAACACATTTTCGGTTTTATCAGGGGAGGAGTTGGTGTCGGATTTATCTAATTCTTTATCATCTATGGATGAGGGGGAGTCACATAGTGTAAAGAGAGCTGCTTCGGGTGATGAGAGTGTGGTGGAGGTTAAGAAACGACTACCCCAATCATCCTGATGGCAGTGCCCGCTCTGATAAAGGTGGCGACCATTAATGTCGCCAGCGTGAAATCTGCAAGAGCTCGTGATATTGCCTTATTTTTGCTCAGTGAGTTTGATGCTGAGATTTTATTTTTGCAAGAGACCTGGCTCAATACTTTGGCCGATGTCCATCTAGCAAAAAGGGAGTGGAGATGCGGTCCCTCCTTTTGGTCTCTTGCGGCTGAGCCTTGCAGCGGAGTTGCGGTTCTTTTTAAAACCGATATGGTAACGTGCCGGCGGGTAATTGAGGTAGAAATGGGGAGATGCATGGTCTTAGACGTCTCTGTTAGGGGGCAGGACCTGCGCCTCATCAATATCTATGGACCGCAGTCAAAATGGGACAGGAAATGCCTCCTCACAAAGATCAAGCCCTTCCTTTTTATATCCCAGCAGGTTGTCTTTGGAGGTGACTTTAACACCATAATTAGGCCTGAAGACAGGAGGGTCTCCATAGACAGGCTGGGTTATGATAGCGTTTTTCTTAGAGATATGGTTAGACAAGCAGGCCTGGTAGATGTGCACATTAAGCACTGCCCTGGCAGCACGGGATTCACATTTCAGAGAGGGAATAGTCAGAGTAGGATAGACAGTTTTTTTTTAAAGGAGAACTCTGCTTTCTCGGCTCCTGAGTTGAGGGCGGTGGAGTTCTCTGACCACTGTATGCCGTCTGTGACTCTGAATGCCTCTGACACTCCACCCAGGGGAAGGGGTACCTGGAAACTGAATTCGGCTCTCCTGGAAGATGTAGAGGTAAGACAATCCTTTGAGGATTTTTTTCAGGCACAGGTTTCTATTCTGGACTTTTGCAGCAGTAAGTCAGAGTGGTGGGAGCTTGTGAAACAAAGGGCGATTGGACTTTTCAAGGCCATAAGTAAGAAGAAGCAGCTTGGTATGTATATTGCCTACCAGCATTTGCGGAGGAAGCTTGATCGTCTTGTCTCGTATGGAGGAGATCCAGGGGAGATCTCGGAGGTAAAGCTTCTTCTTAGGAAGTGTCAATACGACCGGCATGCCTCCTTGGTTCTGGAGAGAGATTATGGGAAATATCACTCGCCTGATCCTTACCAGAACTGTAAGCAAGGCATAGCAGTTAAGACGGTCATAGGTCTGAGGGATAGTACGGGTTCCCTGGTGAAGTCCAGATCAGGGATCCTGGAGATCTTCAGGTCATATTACGCAGACCTTCTGGGAAGAAAGGACCTTAGTCGAGACAGGATGGAAAGCTTTCTGGATTCTACTCCAGGATTGGGAAATGATACATTGCCTTTGATGGATTTGACAGAACCAATTTCAGCGGATGAGGTAGTTCGTGCTATAGAGAAGCTGGCTACCAAAAAGTCGCCTGGGCCAGATGGGTTGACAGCTGCATTTTACAAGTGTTTTAAGTCCATTCTGGCTCCCTTTTTAGCGGAGGTTTATAACAGCTGTTTAGAAGAGGGTTCTCTCCCTCCCTCCATGAGGCAATCCGCTGTGATTCTTCTGTCAAAAGGTAAAGACCCCTCAATAATTGAGAACCCATCAGTCTTCTCAATGTTGATAGAAAGATCTTGGCGAAGATTCTTTTTTGGCGCTTGTCGTCAGTAGCAGGCGATTTGTTGTCCAATCATCAGCACTGCTCGGTCCAGGGCAGAAGTACCTTTTCAGCAATTTTAGCTGTCCGGGAGGCTTTGGAGCGATGCAGGGCTGCTGGATGGAGAAAGTACTTGCTGGCATTGGATCAGGCGAAGGCTTTTGATCGAGTCAATCATGAGTACCTGTATTTGCTACTTGGTAGATACGGCCTGCAGGGGAGGTTTATTGATTGGCTGAAAACATTATATAAAGGGGCTGAGAGCTTCCCACTTGTTAATGGTTGGGTTGGACGGCCTTTTGAGGTTGGCTCTGGTGTGAGCCAGGGGTGTCCTTTGAGCCCCCTGCTATGTGTATTCGCAATTGACCCCTTCATAAGAAGGTTAGAGAGTGGATCGTTGTGTGGGTGCCTTTGGGCATTGCTGGTGTGCCACCTTTGAAGGTTGTGGCCTATGCCGATGATGTGTCTGTTATTATCTCTGGGATGGAGGAGGCGCAGGAGGTGGTCTCTGTGATAGAGCAGTACATTGAGAGTCTGACATGGCAAGCTTCCGGCTTATGTTGCCCCGTGTCTGAAAATACTTAGGCAGTGGCAGGTGACAGTGGGGGATATCAAGTCCCTCCCCGGAAAGCTTCTGGAGAAGAGGATTTTGGGCTCTGCTTTCAGTGTGTCGCTGACCTTAAAGGATTGCCCAGGCCCCGTAATGAGGGAGGGGTTGCGTTTAATTAACTCAGGAAGAATCTGGTGTGCCACCTTTGAAGGTCGTGGCCTATGCCGATGATGTGTCTGTTATTATCTCTGGGATGGAGGAGGCGCAGGAGGTGGTCTCTGTGATAGAGCAGTACATTGAGGCTTCTGGCTCTAAAATCAATCATGAAAAGAGTGAAGTTTTCTGGATGGGTGAGGAGGGTGAAAGCTTCGAACTTCCGGATGCCTTCCCAGAGCCCCAGCAGGAAATTTAAGTGTTGGGCATCAAATTTGGTCCTGGTGACTATGGTCATCGAAATTGGGAAAGCAGGTTGTTGAATGCCAATGCCAAGGTGGCAAGCTGGAAGAAATGGAAACTTTCCTTGAGGGAAAGGGTTGACTTGATTAAAACTTACCTTATCCCAATCTTTTTATATGTCAGCTTTGTCTGTATCTTGCCGGAATCTCTCTAAGCAAGGGTGTACAGCTGCTTTTTCCAACTGTTATGGGGAAATAGGCTGAACCTGATCAAACGCAATGTAACTTACCTGTCCAGGCAGGAGGGTGGTCTAGGAATGGTCAACCCTATAGTTTTCTTTTCTCTGCTCTTTTTAAAGTATAATCTTGGTAATATGTTAGCAGAGACCCCACCGGGATGGGTGGGTATTTTTCAATCTTGGTTTAGGCCTTTTCTGCGATGCTGGGAAGATGGCGGGCCAGTGAAAAGTCTGAGAGTCCGACATGGCAAGCTTCCGGCTTATGTTGCCCCATGTCTGAAAATATTTAGGCAGTGGCAGGTGACAGTGGGGGATATCAAGTCCCTCCCTGGAAAGCTTCTGGAGAAGAGGATTTTGGGCTCTGCTTTCAGTGTGTCGCTGACCTTAAAGGATTGCCCAGGCCCCCTAATGAGGGAGGGGTTGCGTTTAATTAACTTTGGAAGAATCCCTTTGAAGTTTAGGGATCAAGCCTGGCTCGCTTTCCATGGAAGGCTCTATGTGAGAAGGAACCTGAAGCATCACCCTGTGGATGATCGGGATTGTCCTAGAGCGGAGTGTGTTGGTAAAGTGGAGTCTATGGACCACTTTTTGCTCCAGTGTCCCTTTTAACATAGAGGTGTATAAAAGGGTGGGGAGGGCTCTAGGCATCCCCTTTCTCTATCGCATGAGTTATGCGGAGTGGGTGTACGGGGCATTCCCGACTCGCTGGGATTTTGATTTGGATACACTTTTTCTAGTTAGTATAGTTGTCCATTACTTCACGTGGAATGCACGGTGCCAGATTACCCTGCGGAAGAAAGTCCTCCCTGTCGAGGTGGTGGTGTACGATATTCTGGGTGAGGTTGGGAAGTTTCGGGGTCTTGAGAAGGGCAGGGAGCCTCGAGCGGTCTGGATAAGGGCATGGAGGAATATCAGACCTGCCTTTGGTGAACTGTCCATCTCTGGGTGAAGAGCTTTTTTTCCTATGCTATTTCTTTCACGCCCTTAGCTTTTGTTGGTCAATATCTTCATTTTTGAAGAAGGGCTGCATGCATAATGGGGGTGGTTTTGTTTCTTGACCTCACAGGTTTGATGTTTAGTGTGGTGGTGTGTGTGGGTTCTCGGGAATAGCCGAACGTGTACGGCCTTTTTCGTGCGGCGCCATTTTTAAATCAGGCAACCCAGTGGAACGGGCCCCGGACCAACCGGCCCATCGGGAGAAGTCCCGGTGCTCCCGATTGGCCAATCCGGGCCTGCCTACGCCAGTCTCATTAAAAAAGAGTATACCCTATACAACCCACTTGGTAGAGGAGACAGACAGAGACTTACCAGGTTCTCTCAATTCCAGTGCTTGGTGCAGAAGAAGGTGGCTCTGGAGTATGGGTATGATTGTCCATGCGCTCCTCGGGAGATCATGGAGGAGATTGAGGTCAAGTGGGAGGCGTGGTGTGATGATGCTTTTTGGGACTTTCTTTACATTTCCGAGCTGTATCGCAACCAGAAGAGTTGTGGGAGACTTTCTTATCTGTGAAAGCTATTTGGAACTTGGGGCGGTCCATTCATATTGATCATGTGGAAGTTCACCGCCCAAATGGGACCGGACAAGCTTGGGCTGTTCGAGTCCAGGATTCTGCGGGGAAGACTGTTCGGGTTCCTCATCCTGATTACTATTGCTGAGGATGCAGAGTTCCTATCCCTGTTGGAAGAATTGTAGTGTTAAGAGGCTCGTTAGCCTGGATGTTCGCCAGTAATGTGACGTTGAAGTAAAAGGGGCTAAAGAGCCTGAAGAGCTTTGTTGTTTTTAAGGCTGAAGCCTTATCTCTTAATTCCCTTTCCCTTCTATCCTTGCAAGAGGAATTGGGACTCAGTAAAACATTTACTACTCTACCGTTCTCCATTTGAAAGAGGGCCAACCCTCTAATTCACAAAGACTTCCTGTTCAAAGCATTCTAACAGACACTTTGGCTTTGTGCTTGTAATGTTCTGGTACCTCTGGTACCCTTATTCCACTTTCCATTCTGTGTATGCGTCCCACCATTCTCTTCTGGTAGGTGCGCATACACCTTTAAGACCGATGCTGTCATCACTGAGCGCCACAGAGCGGCTATTTCAACCGCCGGCGTTCTCACTCACATGTTCGTTCAACCTGCCTTGAACCTCATATGCTTACAAGCGTACCTCGCTTTTGGAACCTCGCTGCTGATCCCTGTATCCCGTTACCGGATCACTCGCTCATACCGAACCTCTCTACTACTGCTTGCTATTAATGATAAGTACCCCGCAGGGGAATCCTCCATAACCTTCCTACTAAGCTTACACTATCTAGCTCTGCATATTAAGGACTGTAACTATCATCTGCACTGTTGTTTTAGATTGCTAGCTCTTGAGCCTACTAACATCTATCCTTGCACTGGGTTAGTCTCTCCTGTATGTCATCTGCTGTCCTACCACCTACTACCATACATGATTGCTAACCTATCTGCATCCTACCTGTTACCATCTATACTCTCATGAACATTTCTCTCAAGTGCTGTTCACCTATTTGTCACTGTTCATACCTGTCTCTTCAGCTCATCACCACTATACTGACTGCTATATACATCTATCACTCCAGGAACATCTTATTGAGTGTGTATATTTGTATGCTGAATCAGACAGACCACAGTGATGAGTCTTGGGAGTTGGAATTGGTATTTCAACACATCTCTACATGACTACTGAGTGGAGTTTTTCTGCAGCTGCAAATCCATCTTGTTTCAGAAAACGCAGGAGCGTTACAGATTGAACGAACCTAAAATGGATTCAGCAGATTTACCCACTCAAGTGACACAGTTAAAACAACAAGTGACTGCGTTAATACACGCTCTTACTGAATTAAAAGAAGACAATCAGGCTCTGAAGCAGCAGGTAACCCGTCTATCACAACTTGCCGCTGCTCAGCCCCCTGAACCCAAAATAAATCCTCCTCTAGTGTTTACAGGTGATCGCAAAAAATTTAGTGAATTCAAAAACGCCTGTCAGTTACTTTTCTTGCTAAAACCTCGTACCTACCTTACTGATCATATCAAAGTCTGTACTATTATTTCATACCTAACGGGTGATCCATGGGCCTGGGCAGACTCTCTTTTTGAGAAAAATGATCAGCTTCTCAACTCCTATGCTTTATTTCTAGCGGAACTCGCTAGTCTATATGATGACCCCAATAGGCAGAGTACTGCCGATATTCAATTGAGGTCCTTGAAACAAGGTAGGAGACCTGTAGAAGACTTTGTAGCAGAGTTCAAAAGATGGACCCTTGATTCAGGGTGGAATGATACATCTCTGAGAACTCAATTTAGACTCGGCCTATCAGAAGCCGTTAAAGACGAGCTCGCCCGAGCGGATTTACCGGACACCCTGGATGCTTTGATACAACTCAGTATCAACATAGACAGGAGGCTGCGAGAAAGAAGGGCTGAAAAGATGGGAATGCCATTGTCCAGTCCTTCTCGGATTTCGGCCGTTGACCCTACTCCTATGGAGGTAGGAACCATACGCCCACCTTTATCAACTACTGAAAGAGCCAGGAGACGATCCAGTAATCTTTGCTTGTACTGCGCATCCCCGGATCACATGATAAGCGTCTGTCCCCTTGTCCGCAAAAAAGAGGGTGAGTGTTCACATGTCCTCCTAGGGTGATTGACAACTCCATTTACTAACCCTTATCTTTTTGTTCGTTTGACATTGCAGTGGGACCAGACTAGGATTACCACTAAGGCCATGATCGACACAGGATCTTGCGGAAATTATATCGATATACGTTTTGCTACTTTAAATAAAGTACCTATTATTTCAAAACCTAAGCCTGTCTCTGTGAGTCTTATTAACGGTATTCCATTATCTTCTGGCCCAATCACTAATCAGACACAAGCACTCCTAGTCACCACTAACGAGTCTCATACAGAGACCACTACCTTCGACCTATTGTCTTCGCCCCACTTTCCCATTGTTTTGGGACTTCCCTGGTTACACACACATCAACCAACCATAGATTGGAAGGAACGGACCCTGGCCTTCCTCTCTTACTATTGCGAGGGTACGTGTAACCTCCCGTCTTATGGAAAGATCCTGTCTGTGGTGTCAGATGAGATTGCACCACTATGCTATCAGGTTCTGTCCGAAGTTTTTCTTGAGAAAAATGCTCAAATGCTGCCTCCCCATAGGGATTATGATTGCACTATTGATCTACTCCCAAATAGTAAATTACCTTTTGGTCATGTTTATCCTCTTTCGCAGGATGAACTTTCCCATCTCAAGGAATACTTGGATGAGAATTTGACAAAAGGTTTTATTAGACCTTCCACTTCTTCCACAGCTGCAGGACTTTTTTTTGTCCGCAATAAAGACTCAAGTCTCAGGCCTATTATCGACTATAGGCAATTGAACGCCATTACAGTAAAAGATCGTTATCCTTTGCCGCTTATCCCTGAACTCATTGAACAAGTGCGTGGAGCTACCTACTTTTCAAAATTGGACCTGAAAGGGGCATACAATCTAATCCGAATCCGTGATGGAGATGAGTGGAAGACAGCATTCAGAACCAGATACGGATTGTTCGAATATCTTGTAATGCCGTTTGGGCTATGTAACGCTCCCGCAGCCTTCCAACGATTCATAAACGATATCTTTAGAGACTTATGCCCTGTACACACTATCAGATTATCTGAAGACTTTTGTCTTCAGATTTACCTTTTCTATGTAGTGCAAGGGCCTGCCAGATTGCATACAAATTGAAAGTGTTTAGGTTTGACCTCATATTATATGGTTTTGGTAAGTCTGCAGACAAAAGTCTTCAGATAATCTGATAGTGTGTACAGGGCATTACTTGATGTCTGTGTTGTGGTATATCTGGACGATATACTTATTTATTCACGATCCTTGTCTGAACATATAAAACATGTAAGACTTGTGTTATCCAGATTACTCACACACAATCTATACGTGAAACTAAAAAAATGCTTATTTCATAAAGAAGAAGTATTATTCCTAGGATACATCATATCCAAAACAGGAATCAAGATGGATATGAGTAAGATATCCTGTATTCAGGATTGGCCTACACCAACCACCCGCAAAGCACTACAGCGATTCCTTGGATTTTCAAACTTCTATAGGAAGTTCATCAAGAACTTCTCTGCCATTGTGAGACCCCTCACACAGCTCACAAGTATTAAGAAACCATTTAAATGGTCAGATGCTTTTCGCTTGTTAAAAACAAGCTTTACCTCTGCTCCCATACTACACCATCCAGACCCATCCCTCCAATACATTCTGGAAGTAGATGCGTCAAATATGGCAGTAGGAGCAATACTCTCCCCAACGACCAACGAATACTTCACCACTCCATCCAGTCGCCTTCTTCTCTAAATCTCTAAGCAGCCCAGAGGTGAATTACCCAGTGGGTGAAAAGGAACTGCTTGCTATAAAACTGGCTCTGGAGAATTGGCGACATCTACTTGAAGGCACCCGATTACCAATACTCAAATATACAGATCACAAAAATCTTCAATATCTTCAGACTAACAAAACCCTCTCCCACCGGCAGGTACGATGGTCACTATTCTTCCTAAGGTTTAACTTCCTAGTGACCTACACACCTGCAGACAAGAATAAAAAAGCGGATGCGCTATCACGATTAACTGAAGATAATTGCTCCGAAATCCCTTCCGTTCCTATAATACCCTACAAGCGTATTATTGGGGTTGTCCGTTCCTTGAAGGAAGAGATTCTGCACAGTATAGGTTTGGATTCACCTCCACCACAACTAACTGCTGATGCAGAAGGCTTCCTCTACTACAACGACAAACTCTACATACCCCCTACTATGCGCACCAAGATCTTGGAATTGTCACATGATGTGCCTATGGCAGGACATATGGGTATGACAAAGACCCTTAATTTGCTTACCAGGCAGTTTTGGTGGCCTGATATGAAGACATCTATACAAAAATTTGTCTCTTCATGCAACGTCTGTGCCAGGTCCAAAATTTACACTACAAAACCATCCGGTCTACTATGCAGTCTTCCAATACCCCAGACTCCATGGGAAGTTGTGTCCTTGGACTTTATAGTAGAACTACCACCTTCCAAAGGATTTAATACCATTTTAGTGTCAGTGGACCATCTGACAAAGATGGCACATTTCGTTGCTATTCGCTTCCCTTCGTCCAAACAAACAGCGGAACTACTGATGAAACATGTCTTTAAGTTACATGGTATTCCAAAAACTCTTGTCTGACCGTGGATCACAATTCATCTCCACGTTTTGGCAAGAACTATGCCACATACTACGAATTGAGCGAAAGCTCACTTCTCCCTACCATCCTCAGACCAACGGACAGACTGAAAGAGTCAACCAGTGCATCGAGCAATATTTACGTTGCTATACATCATACCTACAGGATGATTGGGTGGATCTCCTCCCTCTGGCAGAATTTGCCTACAACAACGCAACCCACAGTACGACCAAACAGAGTCCGTTCTACTTGAACTATGGGTTTCATCCCTCTATTCTTCCACCACGCATCCTTCCATCAAGTAACCCAGTAGCCTCAGACTATCTTACCCAAATAAAAGACTCTCTGGGTTTACTTAATACTACCATCTCACACGCTCATAGTCAACAAAAAAAGTACTATGACCTTCGTAGAAGACCTTCTCCTCAGTATGCTATTGGGGACCTCGTTTGGCTATCAACAAAAAACGTAAGATTAAAGATCCCTAGCAAAAAGCTTGGGCCTCTATTCTTGGGACCCTTCCCAATCAGGAAACTTATTGGAAAAGCTGCAGTACAGCTCACATTACCAACAGACCTCAAGATACATCCCATCTTCCATGTGTCGCTACTGAAGCCCCATGTTCCTGACCAAGGAATAAGGCCTACCATCCCACCTCCACCTCCTGTACAAGTTGAAGGCGGAGAAGAATATGAGATAAAGGAGATTCTGGATTCTCGTATCCACAGAAGAAGACTCCAATATCTAGTACAATGGAAGAACTATGGGCCCCAAGACGACACCTGGCTGGATACCTCTGATATACATGCCCCTAGGCTGATTCGCAATTTTCACGCGAAATACCCGGAAAAAACAGTTCTAGAGGCCTTCCGGAGCAGGTATTAAGGGGGGGGGGGTACTGTAATGTTCTGGTACCTCTGGTACCCTTATTCCACTTTCCATTCCATGTATGCGTCCCACCATTCTCTTCTGGTAGGTGCGCATACACCTTTAAGACCGATGCTGTCATCACTGAGCGCCGCAGAGCGGCTATTTCAACCGCTGGCGTTCTCACTCACATGTTCGTTCAACCTGCCTTGAAGCTCATATGCTTACAAGCGTACCTCGCTGTCGGAACCTTCGCTGCTGATCCCTGTATCCCGCTACCGGATCACTCACTCATACCGAACCTCTCTACTACTGCTTGCTATTAGTGATAAGTACCCCGCAGGGGAATCCTCCATAACCTTCCTACTAAGCTTACACTATCTAGCTCTGCATATTAAGGACTGTAACTATCATCTGCACTGTTGTTTTAGATTGCTAGCTCTTGAGCCTACTAACATCTATCCTTGCACTGGGTTAGTCTCTCCTGTATGTCATCTGCTGTCCTACCACCTACTACCATACATGATTGCTAACCTATCTGCATCCTACCTGTTACCATCTATACTCTCATGAACATTTCTCTCAAGTGCTGTTCACCTATTTGTCACTGTTCATACCTGTCTCTTCAGCTCATCACCACTATACTGCTATATACATCTATCACTCCAGGAACATCTTATTGAGTGTGTATATTTGTATGCTGAATCAGACAGACCACAGTGATGAGTCTTGGGAGTTGGAATTGGTATTTCAACGTATCTCTACATGACTACTGAGTGGAGCTGCAAATCCATCTTGTTTCAGAAAACGCAGGAGCGTTACAGTGCTACAGCTTGCTTAAAGAAGCCATGTCCATGGGACACCTCGCCAAGATCCTTTGGGCCAACGGGCCAGGATCACTAAATGTTGTTAAAGACACCTTGCAAAGAGCTTTGGGCCAGTGGGCCAGAACTGTTGAAGTACAGAAGAGGACACTTTGCAAAGATACTTTGCTCAAATGACACTTGGTGAGGATCCTCTCGGGCCAGTGGGCCAAATTGAAAGGAAATTGTGTAAGTTGCTACCTTGTAAAAAGGAGGTAGAGGCTCATTGTCTCTTCAGAGAGGGGGATGCCAGAGTGAAGGATCCCTTGAAGAGCTTTGCGGAAACCCACAAGTTAGGCAAGTTTGCTCAGGCTCCAGCAAAATAACTTGCCGCCAGGAGAAGATTGTGATGGTACGCACCATCACTGGGAATGAAAGGCAGGCACTATATGTGGGGCCCTTGGAGTAATGTTACTTTGGATTCAAGTCTATGTCTCCCCAAGACAGTAAGATTTATAGCAGATGCTAATATCATCAGCTCAACCACCTGTCTTCCACACATGGTTGAATATGCTGATTTACTCACCTGGTATCTACTGGGGGTTCTGTGTTTACACTTATGATAATGTGTATTGTACTTCAAAGTCGGAGACGGACAGTCTGTCACTGGTGGTCTCTTCCTATTGTCTGTGTACTGAGGTGTGATGTGGATTGTGTTAAGCCTGTCTGTCCCATTGTTATTTGGTAATGAACTTACATATTGTTTCTGTCCAGATGGCTAGATAATTAGTTCAGGTTATTTCTATTTCTGTACACAATTTTATCTGCATATGATAATGTAATCAGGCACCTGACCTGGTGGGGTAATCTGATCAGGAGGGGGATGTCCTCATGTCTGTATATAAACTGACTGTTCAATAAAGGAGAAGGTTCCAAAACTTGTACAAGCTAAGTTGTCGGCAAGCTTTGTATGGGGGCAGCTAGGATATCTGATATCTATGTTCAAGAATGGAAGAAGCCGTATACTAACGGAAGTCCACAAACACAGTGTGGGTCGCGGTTCCGTTACAAAGATGTGTTCCCTCGGTGTTACAGAAGGAGAGGACACTGTGAACACCAGTCGGGTGGACTCCACATTTCTTCGTTCTGAACCTGTGGGTCTGACTGCAATAGGAAGAGAGTCGGTGCCCTGGTGTCTGAGATGCACTGTGCCTATTATTTCGTCAAAAAAAGATTTTCAGTAGAAATCAATTGTGAGGTGTTAGATAGTCAGCTTGGCAGGATCTGTTTGTTGTCTATTACAGGTACACAACAGAACGTTGAGTCAAGCGTGCCTTTAGGGGGCCTGGAGTGATGAAGATCTCTACGGGAATGTCACAGTTAGAGATAATGCTGGTGAGAAGGTGGCCTCTGAAGAGAGGGCAGTCTCACCGTGAGTAGGTAGACAATGTGCATTTGTCTGTGACTACCCCTTGGTTACCTTTGCAGGCTTGCATGGGACTTCCGGGTCTGGATAGGCCCTCCACTGTTCTCTGTGTATATATACTGTACAATGTTGATATTGTATTTAGTTAGATAGGGTAATGTCATAACCTGTCAAGCAGATTTTTGTTTGGCGGGGGGTGCATTGGTCTAAATGTATCTTGTATACATAAATGTGTGAATATTTGTACAGCAGAGTCATATATTTTTCCACGTCATTTATTGTATTCACTGGCCACATATGGGGTATTCCCCATGGACCTGTACATTTGTTACTTCCCTTTTCCCCCTTTTTCAAGTTTGTGGGATACTCTGTGAAATTTATGTACAAGAATTTCTGTAGGAGCGGCTGCCCAGAGCCAGTGAGGACATGGCTCATTTTGGCGGGGGGTGAGTGTAGCACCCTCCTAGGCAGGTGCTAGTGAGAGAAGTATAGTTTTGAGCTCTGTCTGCTTACCAGAAGAGCTGCAGGTAAATCTATATTGTCCTCTGCCTATCAGAGAGCAGGATCTGTTAGTGAGGTCTTCTCACTGTACTCAGGTGCAACTCGTTCTGTCTAAAGAGTGTTTCACGCTGGTCCAATAGGGAGGCATATTGGACAGTTGGAGGAAACCTGACAAATGGGTGCATAGGCTTTTGATAGAGTCCTGATGATTGGCAGAGGGCAGGTCGCCTTGGTGCATGCTGGGATACTGTATAAAAACCAGGAGCACATGTCCCGGAGGGAGGGGGTCGTCCTGAGGGCTGGAAGAGCAGCAGAGAGGAGCTGAACCCAGAAGTCCAGGGAAGCTGACTGAGAGGGTAGACCGGTGACCGGTCCTTTCCCCTCTGCTGCAGGGAGATCACAGACAATACTGGTGACCGGTCCTTTCCCCTCTGCTGCAGGGAGATCACAGACAATACTGGTGACTGGTCCTTTCCCCTCTGCTGCAGGGAGATCACAGACAATACAGGAGACCGGTCCTTTCCCCTCTGCTGCAGGGAGATCACAGACAATACTGGTGACTGGTCCTTTCCCCTCTGCTGCAGGGAGATCACAGACAATACTGGTGACCGGTCCTTTCCTCTCTGCTGCAGGGAGATCACAGACAATACTGGTGACCGGTCCTTTCCTCTCTGCTGCAGGGAGATCACAGACAATACTGGAGACTGTTCCTTTCCCCTCTGCTGCAGGGAGATCACAGACAATACTGGTGACCGGTCCTTTCCTCTCTGCTGCAGGGAGATCACAGACAATACTGGTGACCGGTCCTTTCCTCTCTGCTGCAGGGAGATCACAGACAATACTGGTGACCGGTCCTTTCCCCTCTGCTGCAGGGAGATCACAGATAATACTGGTGACCGGTCCTTTCCCCTCTGCTGCAGGGAGATCACAGACAATACTGGTGACCAGTCCTTTGTCCTCTGCTGCAGGGAGATCACAGACAATACTGGTGGCCGGTCCTTTCCTCTCTGCTGCAGGGAGATCACAGACAATACTGGTGACCGGTCCTTTCCCCTCTGCTGCAGGGAGATCACAGACAATACTGCTGACTGATCCTTTCCCCTCTGCTGCAGGGAGATCACAGACAATACTGGTGACCGGTCCTTTCCTCTCTGCTACAGGGAGATCACAGACAATACTGGTGACTGATCCTTTCCCCTCTGCTGCAGGGAGATCACAGACAATACTGGTGACCGGTCCTTTCCCTCTGCTGCAGGGAGATCACAGACAATACTGGTGACTGGTCCTTTCCCCTCTGCTGCAGTCAGATCACAGACAATACTGGTGACCGGTCCTTTCCCCTCTGCTGCAGGGAGATCACAGACAATACTGGTGACCGGTCCTTTCCTCTCTGCTGCAGGGAGATCACAGACAATACTGGTGACCGGTCCTTTCCCCTCTGCTGCAGGGAGATCACAGACAATACTGGTGACCGGTCCTTTCCTCTCTGCTGCAGGGAGATCACAGACAATACTGGTGACCGGTCCTTTCCTCTCTGCTGCAGGGAGATCACAGACAATACTGGAGACTGTTCCTTTCCCCTCTGCTGCAGGGAGATCACAGACAATACTGGTGACCGGTCCTTTCCTCTCTGCTGCAGGGAGATCACAGACAATACTGGTGACCGGTCCTTTCCTCTCTGCTGCAGGGAGATCACAGACAATACTGGTGACCGGTCCTTTCCCCTCTGCTGCAGGGAGATCACAGATAATACTGGTGACCGGTCCTTTCCCCTCTGCTGCAGGGAGATCACAGACAATACTGGTGACCAGTCCTTTGTCCTCTGCTGCAGGGAGATCACAGACAATACTGGTGGCCGGTCCTTTCCTCTCTGCTGCAGGGAGATCACAGACAATACTGGTGACCGGTCCTTTCCCCTCTGCTGCAGGGAGATCACAGACAATACTGCTGACTGGTCCTTTCCCCTCTGCTGCAGGGAGATCACAGACAATACTGGTGACCGGTCCTTTCCTCTCTGCTGCAGGGAGATCACAGACAATACTGGTGACTGATCCTTTCCCCTCTGCTGCAGGGAGATCACAGACAATACTGGTGACCGGTCCTTTCCTCTCTGCTACAGGGAGATCACAGACAATACTGGTGACCGGTCCTTTCCCTCTGCTGCAGGGAGATCACAGACAATACTGGTGACTGGTCCTTTCCCCTCTGCTGCAGTCAGATCACAGACAATACTGGTGACCGGTCCTTTCCCCTCTGCTGCAGGGAGATCACAGACAATACTGGTGACCGGTCCTTTCCCTCTGCTGCAGGGAGATAACAGACAATACTGGTGACCAGTCCTTTCCCCTCTGCTGCAGGGAGACCACAGACAATACTGGTGACCGGTCCTTTCCCCTCTGCTGCAGGGAGATCACAGACAATAATGGTGACCGGTCCTTTCCCCTCTGCTGCAGGGAGATCACAGACAATACTGGTGACTGGTCCTTTCCCCTCTGCTGCAGGGAGATCACAGACAATACTGGTGACCGGTCCTTTCCCCTCTGCTGCAGGGAGATCACAGATAATACTGGTGACTGGACCTTTCCTCTCTGCTGCAGGGAGATCACAGACAATACTGGTGACCGGTCCTTTCCCCTCTGCTGCAGGGAGATCACAGACAATACTGGTGACCGGTCCTTTCCCCTCTGCTGCAGGGAGATCACAGACAATACTGGTGACTGGACCTTTCCTCTCTGCTGCAGGGAGATCACAGACAATACTGGTGACTGATCCTTTCCCCTCTGCTGCAGGGAGATCACAGATAATACTGGTGACTGGACCTTTCCTCTCTGCTGCAGGGAGATCACAGACAATACTGGTGACTGATCCTTTCCCCTCTGCTGCAGGGAGATCACAGACAATACTGGTGACCGGTCCTTTCCTCTCTGCTGCAGGGAGATCACAGACAATACTGGTGACTGATCCTTTCCCCTCTGCTGCAGGGAGATCACAGACAATACTGGTGACTGGTCCTTTCCCCTCTGCTGCAGGGAGATCACAGACAATACTGGTGACTGATCCTTTCCCCTCTGCTGCAGGGAGATCACAGACAATACTGGTGACTGGTCCTGTCCCCTCTGCTGCAGGGAGATCACAGACAATACTGGTGACTGATCCTTTCCCCTCTGCTGCAGGGAGATCACAGACAATACTGGTGACCGGTCCTTTCCTCTCTGCTGCAGGGAGATCACAGACAATACAGGTGACTGGTCCTTTCCTCTCTGCTGCAGGGAGATCACAGACAATACTGGTGACCGGTCCTTTCCTCTCTGCTGCAGGGAGATCACAGACAATACTGGTGACTGATCCTTTCCCCTCTGCTGCAGGGAGATCACAGACAATACTGGTGACTGGTCCTTTCCCCTCTGCTGCAGGGAGATCACAGACAATACTGGTGACTGGTCCTTTCCCCTCTGCTGCAGGGAGATCACAGACAATACTGGTGACTGGTCCTTTGTCCTCTGCTGCAGGGAGATCACAGACAATACTGGTGACTGATCCTTTCCCCTCTGCTGCAGGGAGATCACAGACAATACAGGTGACTGGTCCTTTCCCCTCTGCTGCAGGGAGATCACAGACAATACTGGTGACCGGTCCTTTCCCCTCTGCTGCAGGGAGATCACAGACAATACTGGTGACCGGTCCTTTCCCCTCTGCTGCAGGGAGATCACAGACAATACTGGTGACCGGTCCTTTCCCCTCTGCTGCAGGGAGATCACAGACAATACTGGTGACTGATCCTTTCCCCTCTGCTGCAGGGAGATCACAGACAATACTGGAGACCGCTCCTATGTATATATATATATCTCTGACCACAGCGCTGTACAGAGAACTCTGAGCCAATCAGATCACTCCACTGCACAGATTTCAGGCTCCACCCTGCCCATCCCTCTGTGGGAGGAGACATAACACTATATAAGTCACCTGGGTTTCAGCCCTGCCCCCTGGGTGGAGTCAGCTGTGCAGGCAGCAGGTGGAGGAGATCAGCTGGGGAACTCACACTCCGGTAATGGGATGGGGGAGGGGAAGTTGGGGGAGATTTCTATGGATCCGCCATTTTTGTTTGGTCTATGTGATGACATCATTGTGAAGTATGTTGGTGGGGGGTTTATTATGGGGGGGTCAGATGGTCCTCTTTTGTGTTGGGATTCCTCATCTATGGACAATCCCTGATTTCTGGTTTGGAGTAAATTGAACGATTCTCCAATGTAGGTCCATGGATGGGTATGGAGGGGGGGGGGATCTTTCCTCTTCCCTTGGATGGGTATGGAGGGGGGATCTCTCCTCTTCCCATGGATGGGTATGGAGGGGGGGATCTCTCCTCTTCCCATGGATGGGTATGGGGGGGGGGATCTCTCCTCTTCCCATGGATGGGTATGGAGGGGGGATCTCTCCTCTTCCCATGGATGGGTATGGAGGGGGGATCTTTCCTCTTCCCATGGATGGGTATGGAGGGGGGATCTCTCCTCTTCCCATGGATGGGTATGGAGGGGGGATCTCTCCTCTTCCCATGGATGGGTATGGAGGGGGGGATCTCTCCTCTTCCCATGGATGGGTATGGAGGGGGGAATCTCTCCTCTTCCCATGGATGGGTATGGAGGGGGGGATCTCTCCTCTTCCCATGGATGGGTATGGAGGGGGGGATCTCTCCTCTTCCCATGGATGGGTATGGAGGGGGGATCTCTCCTCTTCCCATGGATGGGTATGGAGGGGGGGATCTCTCCTCTTCCCATGGATGGGTATGGAGGGGGGGGATCTCTCCTCTTCCCATGGATGGGTATGGAGGGGGGGGATCTCTCCTCTTCCCATGGATGGGTATGGAGGGGGGATTCCCCCCTCTTCCCATGGATTGGTATGGAGGGGGGATTCCCCCCCTCTTCCCATGGATTGGTATGGAGGGGGGATTCCCCCCCCTCTTCCCATGGATTGGTATGGAGGGGGGATTCCCCCCCCTCTTCCCATGGATTGGTATGGAGGGGGGATTCCCCCCCCTCTTCCCATGGATTGGTATGGAGGGGGGATTCCCCCCCCTCTTCCCATGGATTGGTATGGAGGGGGGATTCCCCCCCCTCTTCCCATGGATTGGTATGGAGGGGGGATTCCCCCCCCTCTTCCCATGGATTGGTATGGAGGGGGGATTCCCCCCCCTCTTCCCATGGATGGGTATGGAGGGGGGATTCCCCCCCTCTTCCCATGGATGGGTATGGAGGGGGTATCCCCCCCCCCTCTTCCCATGGATGGGTATGGAGGGGGTATCCCCCCCCCCTCTTCCCATGGATGGGTATGGAGGGGGTATCCCCCCCCCCTCTTCCCATGGATGGGTATGGAGGGGGTATCCCCCCCCTCTTCCCATGGATGGGTATGGAGGGGGTATCCCCCCCCCCTCTTCCCATGGATGGGTATGGAGGGGGTATCCCCCCCCCCTCTTCCCATGGATGGGTATGGAGGGGGTATCCCCCCCCCCTCTTCCCATGGATGGGTATGGAGGGGGTATCCCCCCCCCCTCTTCCCATGGATGGGTATGGAGGGGGTATCCCCCCCCCCTCTTCCCATGGATGGGTATGGAGGGGGGATCTCTCCTCTTCCCATGGATGGGTATGGAGGGGGGGATCTCTCCTCTTCCCATGGATGGGTATGGAGGGGGGAATCTCTCCTCTTCCCATGGATGGGTATGGAGGGGGGAATCTCTCCTCTTCCCATGGATGGGTATGGAGGGGGGGATCTCTCCTCTTCCCATGGATGGGTATGGAGGGGGGGATCTCTCCTCTTCCCATGGATGGGTATGGAGGGGGGGATCTCTCCTCTTCCCATGGATGGGTATGGAGGGGGGGGATCTCTCCTCTTCCCATGGATGGGTATGGAGGGGGGGGATCTCTCCTCTTCCCATGGATGGGTATGGAGGGGGGGGGATCTCTCCTCTTCCCATGGATGGGTATGGAGGGGGGATTCCCCCCTCTTCCCATGGATTGGTATGGAGGGGGGATTCCCCCCCTCTTCCCATGGATTGGTATGGAGGGGGGATTCCCCCCCCTCTTCCCATGGATTGGTATGGAGGGGGGATTCCCCCCCCTCTTCCCATGGATTGGTATGGAGGGGGGATTCCCCCCCCTCTTCCCATGGATTGGTATGGAGGGGGGATTCCCCCCCCCTCTTCCCATGGATTGGTATGGAGGGGGGATTCCCCCCCCTCTTCCCATGGATTGGTATGGAGGGGGGATTCCCCCCCCTCTTCCCATGGATTGGTATGGAGGGGGGATTCCCCCCCTCTTCCCATGGATGGGTATGGAGGGGGTATCCCCCCCCTCTTCCCATGGATGGGTATGGAGGGGGTATCCCCCCCCCTCTTCCCATGGATGGGTATGGAGGGGGTATCCCCCCCCTCTTCCCATGGATGGGTATGGAGGGGGTATCCCCCCCCTCTTCCCATGGATGGGTATGGAGGGGGTATCCCCCCCCCCTCTTCCCATGGATGGGTATGGAGGGGGTATCCCCCCCCCTCTTCCCATGGATGGGTATGGAGGGGGTATCCCCCCCCCTCTTCCCATGGATGGGTATGGAGGGGGTATCCCCCCCCTCTTCCCATGGATGGGTATGGAGGGGGTATCCCCCCCCCCTCTTCCCATGGATGGGTATGGAGGGGGTATCCCCCCCCCTCTTCCCATGGATGGGTATGGAGGGGGTATCCCCCCCCCTCTTCCCATGGATGGGTATGGAGGGGGGATCTCTCCTCTTCCCATGGATGGGTATGGAGGGGGGGATCCCCCCCTCTTCCCATGGATGGGTATGGAGGGGGGGATCTCCCCTCTTCCCATGGATGGGTATGGAGGCGGGGATCTCTCCTCTTCCCATGGATGGGTATGGAGGGGGGGATTCCCTCCTCTTCCCATGGATGGGTATGGAGGGGGGGATTCCCTCCTCTTCCCATGGATGGGTATGGAGGGGGGGATTCCCTCCTCTTCCCATGGATGGGTATGGAGGGGGGATCCCCTCCTCTTCCCATGGATGGGTATGGAGGGGGGATCCCCCCTTCTTCCCATGGATGGGTATGGAGGGGGGGATCTCTCCTCTTCCCATGGATGGGTATGGAGGGGGGGATCTCTCCTCTTCCCATGGATGGGTATGGGGGGGTATCTCTCCTGGCCACACATGGTGGTAGAAGTGGCAGTTACTGATTTCTATTCCCTGGTGATTTATTGGCTGCAATCTTTACTGGGGATGATTGGGGGCTGCCATTTCTGCTGACCCCATCTGAAAATGCCATTTGCCTGGCTGTCATGTTGAACCAAAGGTTTGACTACTTTGAGTCCATGAACTGAGCAGCAGCTGTAATATTTCTGATCTGTGGGGGGGGGGGGGTGATTACTTAGGGGTTTAGGTGGTGCTGAAGGATGAACATGATGGCCAGGAAGCTGGTATGTTCAGATGGAGATGAGTGGTGGCTCCCACAACCTCATTATTATTGGTCTTTGAGGGTTGTGTGGGTTCACTAGCCAATAGTGAGGATGGGGAGAGGGGGGGGGCATCATATGTACATCCACCTGATCTGCTTCTGAAAATGCTTCTTGCCTGGCTGTCATTCTGATCCAGTGGTTTCAGTGACAGATTTGGGTGAAGTATTCGGTATTGGTCGGAGGATTTCCAGGGGTCGGTCATGGGGGTCCTCGTAGTTCAGGTTGCCAGGTGTTATGGTGAAAGCTGCTGGCAGGGCAATTATTGGAGTGACCGGTCCACTGTAATGTCTTGGTGACACCAGAGATGAATCTTCTGTAGGAGCCGTCTTCTCTATCTGGAATTGGGGTGGGGGGAATTATTGTGTCCCTGTCTGACACCACTGGGGGAGGGGTTGGACTCCTTTATCTGATATTGAGGGTCTGGTGCACTGGATTAGGTGCCCCCCCTCTGATATAGTGGAGGTTGCGTGCCCCCCCTCTGATATAGTGGAGGTTGCGTGCCCCCCCTCTGATATAGTGGAGGTTGCGTGCCCCCCCTCTGATATAGTGGGGGTTGGGTGCCCCCCCTCTGATATAATGGGGGGTTGGGTGTCCCTAATATTGGGTGCCATCATTTGCTTTAGAGAGTTTGGGTGTCTTAGTCTGATATGTGGGGGTAGGTGTCCTTGTTATTGGGCAGTCCTCATTTTGATATGGGGTGGTTGGGTAGTTCTTATTTTAATATGGGGGGGGGGGGGGTTGGGTGTTCTCGTTTTATTTGGGGGGGGGGTTGTGTGTCCTCATCTGATATGGGTGGTTGGTTGTCCTCATCTGATATGGGTGGTGGGTGGTTGGGTGTCCTCATCTGATATGAGGGGGGGTGGTTGGGTGTCCTCATCTGATATGAGGGGGGGGTGGTTGGGTGTCCTCATCTGATATGAGGGGGGGGTGGTTGGGTGTCCTCATCTGATATGAGGGGGGGGGTGGTTGGGTGTCCTCATCTGATATGAGGGGGGGGGTGGTTGGGTGTCCTCATCTGATATGAGGGGGGGGTGGTTGGGTGTCCTCATCTGATATGAGGGGGGGGTGGTTGGGTGTCCTCATCTGATATGAGGGGGGGGTGGTTGGGTGTCCTCATCTGATATGAGGGGGGGGGGTGGTTGGGTGTCCTCATCTGATATGAGGGGGGGGGGTGGTTGGGTGTCCTCATCTGATATGAGGGGGGGTGGTTGGGTGTCCTCATCTGATATGGGGGGGGGGGTGGTTGGGTGTCCTCATCTGATATGGGGGGGGGTGGTTGGGTGTCCTCATCTGATATATGGGGTGGGTGGTTGGGTGTCCTCATCTGATATGGTGGGTGGTTGGTTGGGTGTCCTCATCTGATATGGTGGGTGGTTGGTTGGGTGTCCTCATCTGATATGGTGGGTGGTTGGTTGGGTGTCCTGATCTGATATGAGGGGGGGTGGTTGGGTGTCCTGATCTGATATGGGGGGTGGGTGGTTGGGTGTCCTCATCTGATATGTGGGGTGGGTGGTTGGGTGTCCTCATCTGATATGTGGGGTGGGTGGTTGGTGTCCTCATCTGATACGGAGGGGGGGTGCAGTTGGGTGTTCTCATCTCATATGGGGGGTGGGTGGTTGGGTGTCCTCATCTGATACGGAGGGGGGGTGCAGTTTGATGTCCTCATCTGATATGGTGGGTGGTTGGGTGTCCTCATCTGATATGAGGGGGGGGGGGGTGGTTGGGTGTCCTCATCTGATATGAGGGGGGTGGTGGTTGGGTGTCCTCATCTGATATGGGGGGTGGGCAGTTGGGTGTCCTCATCTGATATAAGGGGGTGGGCAGTTGGGTGTCCTCATCTGATATGGGTGGTGGGCGGTTGGGTGTCCTCATCTGATATGGGGGGTGGGTGGTTGGGTGTCCTCATCTGATATGGGGGGTGGGCAGTTGGGTGTCCTCATCTGATATGGGGGGTGGGCAGTTGGGTGTCCTCATCTGATATGGGTGGTGGGCGGTTGGGTGTCCTCATCTGATATGAGGGGTGGGTGGTTGGGTGTCCTCATCTGATATGGGTGGTGGGCGGTTGGGTGTCCTCATCTGATATGGGGGGTGGGCGGTTGGGTGTCCTCATCTGATATGGGGGGTGGGCAGTTGGGTGTCCTCATCTGATATAAGGGGGTGGGCAGTTGGGTGTCCTCATCTGATATGGGTGGTGGGCGGTTGGGTGTCCTCATCTGATATGGGGGGTGGGTGGTTGGGTGTCCTCATCTGATATGGGGGGTGGGCAGTTGGGTGTCCTCATCTGATATGGGGGGTGGGCAGTTGGGTGTCCTCATCTGATATGGGTGGTGGGCGGTTGGGTGTCCTCATCTGATATGAGGGGGGGTGGTTGGGTGTCCTGATCTGATATGGGGGGTGGTTGGGTGTCCTCATCTGATATGGGGGGTGGGCGGTTGGGTGTCCTCATCTGATATGGGTGGTTGGGTGTCCTCATCTGATATGGGCGGTTGGGTGTCCTCATCTGATATGGGTGGTGGGCGGTTGGGTGTCCTCATCTGATATGAGGGGGGGTGGTTGGGTGTCCTGATCTGATATGGGGGGTGGGTGGTTGGGTGTCCTGATCTGATATGGGGGGTGGGTGGTTGGGTGTCCTCATCTGATATGGGGGGTGGGTGGTTGGGTGTCCTCATCTGATATGGGGGGTGGGCGGTTGGGTGTCCTCATCTGATATGGGGGGTGGGCGGTTGGGTGTCCTCATCTGATATGGGTGGTGGGCGGTTGGGTGTCCTCATCTGATATGAGGGGGGGTGGTTGGGTGTCCTCATCTGATATGGGGGGGGGGGGTGGTTGGGTGTCCTCTGATATGGGTGGTGGGCGGTTGGGTGTCCTCATCTGATATGAGGGGGGGTGGTTGCGTGTCCTCATCTGATATGGGGGGGGGGTGGTTGGGTGTCCTCTGATATGGGTGGTTGGCGGTTGGGTGTCCTCATTGTTATGGGGGGTGGGTGGTTGGGGTGTCATCTGTTATGGGGGGTGGGTGGTTGGGGTGTCATCTGTTATGGGGGTGGGTGGTTGGGGTGTCATCTGTTATGGGGGGTGGGTGGTTGGGGTGTCATCTGTTATGGGGGGTGGGCGGTTGGATGTCCTCATCTGATATGGGTGGTTGGTGGTTGGGTGTCCTCATTGTTATGGGGGGTGGGTGGTTGGGGTGTCATCTGTTATGGGGGTGGGTGGTTGGGGTGTCATCTGTTATGGGGGGTGGGCGGTTGGGTGTCCTCATCTGTTATGGGGGGTGGGCGGTTGGGTGTCATCTGTTATGGGGGGTGGGCGGTTGGGTGTCCTCTGTTATGGGGGGTGGGCGGTTGGGTGTCCTCATCTGTTATGGGGGGTGGGCGGTTGGGTGTCCTCATCGGTTATGGGGGGTGGGTGGTTGGGTGTCCTCATCGGTTATGGGGGGTGGGTGGTTGGGGTGTCATCTGTTATGGGGGTGGGCGGTTGGGTGTCCTCATCTGTTATGGGGGGTGGGTGGTTGGGGTGTCATCTGTTATGGGGGGTGGGTGGTTGGGGTGTCATCGGTTATGGGGGGTGGGCGGTTGGGTGTCCTCGGTTATGGGGGGTGGGCGGTTGGGTGTCCTCGGTTTGGGGGGGTGGGCGGTTGGGTGTCCTCATCTGTTATGGGGGGTGGGTGGTTGGGGTGTCATCTGATACGGGGGGGGTGGCGGTTGGGGTGTCATCTGATATTGGGAGGTTTGGTGTCCTAGCTCTGATATTAGAGGATGGAGGGGGTCAGTTTGGTATTGGGGTGTGATGGGGGGTGGTTTGGTGTGGAGGATCTTCTGATATCGGATGTCCTCATCTGATTTTTAGTGTTAAATGTTTATTCATGTTATTGCTGTATACGGCTGACAATGACGGATCTCCTGGCGGGATCAGTGACAGAACAGTGATAAAACCGATACAGGGGACTCAGAAAACCTTCTGCTCTTGTAATGACAATCAGGTCTTAATTTGCTCTCAGTTGCCTCCGTAGTTTAAAGTGTCTCTAACCAAAACTTTTTTTAGTTTTGAATGGAGTAGGGAAGGCCTAGAACCTCTGTTGGGTTTCATTTTGCCTGTGTCCCCACGGAGCAGATTCCTCTTCACTTCCTGTCACCGATACACAACAGGATGTTAAAGGAAATATTCCCTTCCTAGACAGTTGTCACCAGAACAGTTGTCTCTATTAGAAGATTTAATCAAAAGGATGAACAGTGGGTGAATCTCCCAATGGGGGGGACACAAACTGCAGTCAGAGGGTCTAACCCTTCACCACTCCATACAGAACGAGGAATGTTTGGGGTTTAGATGCACTTTACTGAAAATCTGCTTATTGATATAGGAGCCGAGAGTATGGGAGTGTGCTGTCTCTGCATGAGCTCAGGAAAGGCCAGCGAGGGTAAGTGTGGAGCGCCAATCTCTAATATTACATCATCCCTGTCCAAATCATAGAAGATATCCCTACTGGTGTCCCCCCCCCTCAGTATCCCTACTGGTTCCCCCCCCCCCCTCAGTATCCCTACTGGTGTCCCCCCCCCCCTCAGTATCCCTACTGGTGTCCCCCCCCCTCAGTATCCCTACTGGTGTCGTCCCCCCCCTCAGTATCCCTACTGGTGTCCCCCCCCCCCTCAGTATCCCTACTGGTGTCCCCCCCCCCTCAGTATCCCTACTGGTGTCCCCCCCCCCCTCAGTATCCCTACTGGTGTCCCCCCCCCTCCCTCAGTATCCCTACTGGTGTCCCCCCCCTCCCTCAGTATCCCTACTGGTGTCCCCCCCCTCCCTCAGTATCCCTACTGGTGTCCCCCCCCCTCCCTCAGTATCCCTACTGGTGTCCCCCCCCTCCCTCAGTATCCCTACTGGTGTCCCCCCCCTCCCTCAGTATCCCTACTGGTGTCCCCCCCCTCCCTCAGTATCCCTACTGGTGTCCCCCCCCTCAGTATCCCTACTGGTGTCCCCCCCCCCCTCAGTATCCCTACTGGTGTCCCCCCCCCCCTCAGTATCCCTACTGGTGTCCCCCCCCCCCCTCAGTATCCCTACTGGTGTCCCCCCCCCCCCCCCTCAGTATCCCTACTGGTGTCCCCCCCCCCCTCAGTATCCCTACTGGTGTCCCCCCCCTCCTCAGTATCCCTACTGGTGTCCCCCCCCTCCTCAGTATCCCTACTGGTGTCCCCCCCCCCTCCTCAGTATCCCTACTGGTGTCCCCCCCCCTCCTCAGTATCCCTACTGGTGTCCCCCCCCCTCAGTATCCCTACTGGTGTCCCCCCCCCCTCCTCAGTATCCCTACTGGTGTCCCCCCCTCCTCAGTATCCCTACTGGTGTCCCCCCCCTCCTCTATCCCTACTGGTGTCCCCCCCCCCCTCAGTATCCCTACTGGTGTCCCCCCCCCTCAGTATCCCTACTGGTGTCCCCCCCCCTCAGTATCCCTACTGGTGTCCCCCCCCTCCTCAGTATCCCTACTGGTGTCCCCCCCTCCTCAGTATCCCTACTGGTGTCCCCCCCCTCCTCAGTATCCCTACTGGTGTCCCCCCCCCTCCTCAGTATCCCTACTGGTGTCCCCCCCCCCTCCTCAGTATCCCTACTGGTGTCCCCCCCCCCTCCTCAGTATCCCTACTGGTGTCCCCCCCCCTCAGTATCCCTACTGGTGTCCCCCCCCCCCTCAGTATCCCTACTGGTGTCCCCCCCCTCCTCAGTATCCCTACTGGTGTCCCCCCCTCCTCAGTATCCCTACTGGTGTCCCCCCCCTCCTCAGTATCCCTACTGGTGTCCCCCCCCCTCCTCAGTATCCCTACTGGTGTCCCCCCCCCCTCCTCAGTATCCCTACTGGTGTCCCCCCCCCTCCTCAGTATCCCTACTGGTGTCCCCCCCCCTCCTCAGTATCCCTACTGGTGTCCCCCCCCCTCCTCAGTATCCCTACTGGTGTCCCCCCCCTCCTCAGTATCCCTACTGGTGTCCCCCCCCTCCTCAGTATCCCTACTGGTGTCCCCCCCCCCCCTCGGTATCCCTACTGGTGTCCCCCCCCCCTCGGTATCCCTACTGGTGTCCCCCCCCCCCTCGGTATCCCTACTGGTGTCCCCCCCCCTCGGTATCCCTACTGGTGTCCCCCCCCCCCTCGGTATCCCTACTGGTGTCCCCTCGGTATCCCTACTGGTGTCCCCCCCCCCCCCTCAGTATCCCTACTGGTGTCCCCCCCCCCCTCGGTATCCCTACTGGTGTCCCCCCCCCCCTCGGTATCCCTACTGGTGTCCCCCCCCCCCTCGGTATCCCTACTGGTGTCCCCCCCCCCTCGGTATCCCTACTGGTGTCCCCCCCCCCCCCTCGGTATCCCTACTGGTGTCCCCCCCCCCCCTCGGTATCCCTACTGGTGTCCCCCCCCCCCCTCGGTATCCCTACTGGTGTCCCCCCCCCCCCCTCGGTATCCCTACTGGTGTCCCCCCCCCCTCGGTATCCCTACTGGTGTCCCCCCCCCCCCCCTCGGTATCCCTACTGGTGTCCCCTCGGTATCCCTACTGGTGTCCCCTCGGTATCCCTACTGGTGTCCCCTCGGTATCCCTACTGGTGTCCCCTCGGTATCCCTACTGGTGTCCCCTCGGTATCCCTACTGGTGTCCCCTCGGTATCCCTACTGGTGTCCCCTCGGTATCCCTACTGGTGTCCCCCCCCATGTCCCCCAATGTTCCCTCAGTGTCCCCCCCTTATGTCCCCTCGGTGTGCGGAGTGTGAGCTCCATTCAGTCTGTAGGTGAACACCGCTAAGATAAAATGAGACTCCAACCTTCTGAATCATGGCCAATACTCGGGAGTTGTACATCAACGCTTAATGTCAACTGTAAACAGATTGTATCATGGATGGGATTCCTAACCATGCAATGCCTCTATTATGGGGGGGATTGTAGAGGTAGGAGATCCTTTTGATATAGGGAGCTTGTAAAGGTGGGGGATCCCTCTGATATTGAAGGCATTGTGGAGGTGGGAGACATGCATTGCGGAATTCACCTGGATGGGGGCATTGTATATGGGTTCCTCGAGATGGGATTCCCCAAGACTGGAGGCCTTGCAAAGGTGGGATTCCTATGAGAGGGTAAAGTGGGGGGGGGGGGGGGATGAAGTTCTGACATTTTAAATGGAAACCTTTGTAGAGGTTGGATCCCTATGGATCAGGGGGGATTCCTCTTTGGGTTTGTATAGGTGAGATTGCTCTGGATTGGAGACCCTGTAGAGATGTGATTCTTCTGGATGGGGGGGGGGGGCAGGCCTTGTGGAGGTGGGGTCCCTCTGGATGGGGGGGGAGGCCTTGTGGAGGTGGGAGTCCCTCTGGAGGGGGGGGGGCTTGTGGAGGTGGGGTCCCTCTGGATGGGGGGGGGCAGGCCTTGTGGATGTGGGGTCCCTCTTTATGGGGGGGAGGCCTTGTGGAGGTGGGAGTCCCTCTGGAAGGGGGGGGGAGGCCATGTGGAGGTGGGGGTCCCTCTAGATGGAGGGGGAGGCCTTGTGGAGATGGGGGTTCCTCTGGATGGGGGGGCCTTGTTGAGGTGGTGGTCCCTCTGGATGATGGGGGGGGGGGGCTGCCTTGTAGAAGTGGAATCCCTCTGGATCATGGGGGGGGGGGCTTGTAGAAGTGGGATCCCTCTGGATCATGGGGGGGGGGGCTTGTAGAAGTGGAATCCCTCTGGATGATGGGGGGGGTGCCTTGTAGAAGTGGAATCCCTCTGGATGATGGGGGGGATGGGGGGGGGTGCCTTGTAGAAGTGGAATCCCTCTGGATGATGGGGGGGGGGTGCCTTGTAGAAGTGGAATCCCTCTGGATGATGGGGGGGGGTGCCTTGTAGAAGTGGAATCCCTCTGGATGATGGGGGGGGGGGTGCCTTGTAGAAGTGGGATCCCTCTGGATCATGGGGGGGGCCTTGTAGAAGTGGGATCCCTCTGGATCATGGGGGGGGGGCCTTGTAGAAGTGGGATCCCTCTGGATGATGGGGGGGGGGGGGCCTTGTAGAAGTGGGATCCCTCTGGATGATGGGGGGGGGGGGTGCCTTGTAGAAGTGGAATCCCTCTGGATGATGGGGGGGGTGCCTTGTAGAAGTGGGATCCCTCTGGATCATGGGGGGGGGGGGCCTTGTAGAAGTGGGATCCCTCTGGATCATGGGGGGGGGGGGGCCTTGTAGAAGTGGAATCCCTCTGGATCATGGGGGGGGGGGGCCTTGTAGAAGTGGGATCCCTCTGGATCATGGGGGGGGGCCTTGTAGAAGTGGGATCCCTCTGGATCATGGGGGGGGGGGCTTGTAGAAGTGGGATCCCTCTGGATCATGGGGGGGGGGGGCCTTGTAGAAGTGGAATCCCTCTGGATCATGGGGGGGGGGGCCTTGTAGAAGTGGGATCCCTCTGGATCATGGGGGGGGGGGGCCTTGTAGAAGTGGAATCCCTCTGGATCATGGGGGGGGGGGGCCTTGTAGAAGTGGGATCCCTCTGGATCATGGGGGGGGGGGGCTTGTAGAAGTGGGATCCCTCTGGATCATGGGGGGGGGGGGCTTGTAGAAGTGGGATCCCTCTGGATCATGAGGGGGGGGGGCCTTGTAGAAGTGGGATCCCTCTGGATCATGGGGGGGGGGCCTTGTAGAAGTGGGATCCCTCTGGATGGGTCTGTACTGATCTCAATCTTCATTCTGAAGATTCTGCTTTGCAAGAATAGAACATTGACAAGCAGTGTGGGGCAGATCTGCTATGAGAGTGCAGTCCCCCTGGGGCATTATGGGAGAAGTTTTAGGTGTTCTTGTATATATTGAATCCCCATAGATAAAGGAAACTGTAAATCAACCATTGGCAACCCCAGATCTCCTGCTATGTCTGGCTCCTGGGGTATGGATAGGCCAGACTGCAGTGTTATATCTCCTGCTGCGCAGTGGTTGTTAGTCCATATGAAGGTAATATTGCAGTTGTAAGAAGGGTCTGGGGGCCGTTACCTACTGGCTTCTCTTACCTGTGGGCTCTGGTGATGAGAAGTTCTGTGGTAACAATGACAGGAGTGGCTTAAATGACATTTGATGGCCATTTATTAACATTTTCTACCTTCATTTTTCTAGAAGATGTAAAATACCAGATTGTGGAATCCTGCTGTTGCCTCATACCCGGCCTTTAGGGGCCTTTAGATGTCGTCTTAAAGGGGCCACCTTGAAAGGAGTCAAGGCCAGCGATTGTGTCTGCCCCGAACTTGGTGCTATGAGGTCTCGGAGCAACTGTGATGACATGGGACATTGCTAGCCTTAAGTTTTTAGGTTTTGGCCATGAGAGGATGATTTTGGCCTAGCATGGTCATAAAAACATGAATGACCACCATCAGCCCAAATCATGAATGGATCCCTCACACAAAGATTTGGGTTGTAATAATGGTGTGTATATAGCTTATATGTGGACAAAGATCTGTGTTCAGGACCATATAAACCATTGCTCTAATCCAAAAAGTAGCCCCTCCCATATTCAGCAATAGCACCAGATGTGCAACCCGAGGTCCGTCTGTGGACTTCTCTGTGCAACCCGAGGTCCGTCTGTGGACTTCTCTGTGCAACCCGAGGTCCGTCTGTGGACTTCTCTGTGCAACCCGAGGTCCGTCTGTGGACTTCTCTGTGCAACCCGAGGTCCGTCTGTGGACTTCTCTGTGCAACCCGAGGTCCGTCTGTGGACTTCTCTGTGCAACCCGAGGTCCGTTTGTGGACTTCTCTGTGCAACCCGAGGTCCGTTTGTGGACAAGTGTTCCCATCATGATTTACGTACAGCCAAAATTGTACGAGGGCTGGCGCCCCCCATGGGGAGATCTCCTTTCACTTCCTGTCCAGAGACGCAATAGAAAGTTGAGTGTAATTTTCCCCAAAGAAAAGGGAAGTCCCTTGTCACCAGGACAGATGTCCCCGTCAGAAGACTCCACTAGGTTCCTCTTCAATAACTAACATTTACCATTCCCCACCACTGTGACACCAGGACAAACAAGAAATCTCCCCAGTGGGGACACAGATGGCATTAGATCTGAAAGACGGATCTGATCTGCCCCTCTATTTTGTCTCTACAGTCACTTTTGGCTCTCTTCATATGCGCTGTGGCAGTGTTCTGTACCCTTTGAAACTCTGAACCCAAATCCAGACGCCGGTGACAAATCCGTCTGATGAAGAACTTGGCAGATGTCCCACCAGACTTTGCTCCATACAGTTGTACTCATTGTATTTTTTCTGCTCTGTACACATTACAAAGTTCTATTAATGGGGGAGAAAACCGGTTTCTAACCTTTCCAACAACCTAAAAAATTGTTTCTTTTTCAGCGGAAGGCAGAATGTCCTCAGCAGATCCCAATGAAGGGGACTCCACTGAGAGGTAAATGGAGGGTTTGCTGAATGGATGTGGTCTTTTTTGAGAGAGAATGGAGGGTTTGCTGGATTGATTTGGTCTCTTCTACTAGGAGAGGAATGGAGGGTCTGCTGGATGGGTGGAGTCTCTATTAGGAGAGGAATGGAGGGTCTGCTGGATGGGTGGAGTCTCTATTAGGAGAGGAATGGAGGGTCTGTTGGATGGGTGGAGTCTTTTACTGGGAGAGGAATGGAGGGTCTGTTGGATGGGTGGAGTCTCTATTAGGAGAGGAATGGAAGGTCTGTTGGTTGGGTGGAGTCTCTATTAGGAGAGGAATGGAGGGTCTGTTGGATGGGTGGAGTCTCTATTAGGAGAGGAATGGAGGGTCTGCTGGATGGGTGGAGTCTCTATTAGGAGAGGAATGGAGGGTCTGTTGGATGTGTGGAGTCTTTTACTGGGAGAGGAATGGAGGGTCTGCTCGATGGGTGGAGTCTCTTATTAGGAGAGGAATGGAAGGTCTGTTGGATGGGTGGAGTCTTTTACTGGGAGAGGAATGGAGGGTCTGTTGGATGGGTGGAGTCTCTATTAGGAGAGGAATGGAAGGTCTGTTGGTTGGGTGGAGTCTCTATTAGGAGAGGAATGGAGGGTCTGTTGGATGGGTGGAGTCTCTATTAGGAGAGGAATGGAGGGTCTGTTGGATGGGTGGAGTCTTTTACTGGGAGAGGAATGGAGGGTCTGTTGGATGGGTGGAGTCTCTATTAGGAGAGGAATGGAAGGTCTGTTGGATGGGTGGAGTCTCTATTAGGAGAGGAATGGAGGGTCTGTTGGATGGGTGGAGTCTTTTACTGGGAGAGGAATGGAGGGTCTGTTGGATGGGTGGAGTCTCTATTAGGAGAGGAATGGAGGGTCTGTTGGATGGGTGGAGTCTTTTACTGGGAGAGGAATGGAGGGTCTGTTGGATGGGTGGAGTCTCTATTAGGAGAGGAATGGAAGGTCTGTTGGATGGGTGGAGTCTCAATTAGGAGAGGAATGGAGGGTCTGCTGGATGGGTGGAGTCTTTTACTGGGAGAGGAATGGAGGGTCTGCTCGATGGGTGGAGTCTCTTATTAGGAGGGGAATGGAGGGTCTGTTGGATGGGTGGAGTCTCTATTAGGAGAGGAATGGAGGGTCTGTTGGATGGGTGGAGTCTCTATTAGGAGATGAATGGAGGGTCTGTTGGATGGGTGGAGTCTTTTACTGGGAGAGGAATGGAAGGTCTGTTGGATGGGTGGAGTCTCAATTAGGAGAGGAATGGAGGGTCTGTTGGATGGGTGGAGTCTCTATTAGGAGAGGAATGGAAGGTCTGTTGGATGGGTGGAGTCTCAATTAGGAGAGGAATGGAGGGTCTGCTGGATGGGTGGAGTCTTTTACTGGGAGAGGAATGGAGGGTCTGCTGGATGGGTGGAATCTCTATTAGGAGAGGAATGGAGGGTCTGCTGGATGTGTGGAGTCTCTATTAGGAGAGGAATGGAGGATCTGTTGAATGTGTGGAGTCTTTTACTGGGAGAGGAATTGAGGGTCTGCTCGATGGGTGGAGTCTCTATTTGGAGAGGAATGGAGGGTCTGCTGGATGGGTGGAGTCTTTTACTGGGAGAGGAATGGAGGGTCTGTGTAACGGAACCTCAGACCCACACTGTACTTGTGGTCTTCCGTCAGTATACGGCTTCCTCCCAGTCATGAACATAGATATCAAATCCCAGCCGCTGTCATACAAAACTAGCCTGAAAACTTAGCTTGTATGTGTCTGGAAACAACTGACTTATGGCTAATCCCATCAAGTCAAGGTTATTATTTACATGCTAATTAGCTCAGCGTACTTAAGTCAGCCTGGAAGCCCAGACTGTCGGTGTTCTAAAATTTCATCGGACCCGTGAAAATTCCGGACCCTCGTCACTTCCGGTGATGCTACGTCACCACCAGCTGGTGCGAGCCCCGGTGCCCATGCACACAAGACATTTTGCAGGTTCGATGAAATTTTAAGACTTTGCGAACAGCTGACTGAGAGGAGGAGGGGCTGAGGTGGGACGCACACACGCCACGGGAAAATTTTACAACACCGCCGCGTCATCGAGCAAGGAACCTGTTGCAGAGCTGACTTAGAGGGGACTGTCCGTTGGAAATTAATGGTGGAAATGTGGCAGTCGGGGACAGAAAATAATGTTAATGAGTACGGAAGTGGCTCTACGTGAGGGTGGACGTTTCCATAGAGAAGGTGGAATTCACTTCTATGTGAGGGCGGAAGTCTAGGGACCTCAGGCGGAGGTAGGTGTCAGTAAGGGCGGAAGTATCGGGAGAACAGGAAGAAGTGGCTCTGTGAGGGCGAAAGTCTAGGGACATCAGGCGGTGTTGTAAAATTATATATATAATATATATATTCACTTCCTTCCCGCCTCCTCTAAGTCAGTTCTGCAACATGTTCCTTGCTCGTTGATGCGACGGTGTTGTAAAATTTTCCCGCGGCGGTGTGTGCGTCCCACCTCAGCCCCTCCTCCTCCTCTGTCAGCTGTTCGCAAAGTCTTAAAATGTCATCGGACCTGGAAAATGTCTTGTGCGCATGTGCACTGGGGCTCGCACCAGTTGTCGCACCAGCTGGGTTATGACGTAGCGTCACCGGAAGTGACTAGGTCGAATTTTCATGGGTCCGACAAAATTTTAGAACACCGGCACCAAAGGTAAAACAAGATATAATATACATTATTATAGTGTAAATACTGAGAACCCACAGTAAACGATAGGTGAGCAAATCAGCATAATTTACAATGCGTGGAAGAAAAGGTGTTTGAGCTGATGACACGCATCTGTTACAAGTCTGACCAACTGAAGCAGTCCAAACCATCAATTTGGAAAAAAACAAGACAGATACATATACACAACGTTCGACCTGCGCCAGTGAAAGAGTCAAGTACATTCGATCTTATGAAAAAAGTTTTAACTGTGGCTGTAGTTTGTCTTTTTAGGAAGTATGCAGGATAGTTCAATCCCTGGGGTTAGTGGAGATGGATGGTGGAGGTGGCTGCAGGCTTCATACAGAGCTAGAGGGACTTTGCAACAGACAAAAAGGGGTAGGAGAAGAAAAGCAGCGCCACCTCAGTGTAGATTAAAAGGTTATTTATTACATAAAAACAACGTAGCAACTCACACAGAGGAAATCGTTGATCAGCAAATGGTAATAGTTCTTTTACAACACTGCAGGGATGTTCGGGAAGTACACTGTGGCGGCCGTGGTCCTGGCTGTGCCGGTGGAGTCCGACACTTCCTGTGGTTAAATGACTGCCCAGTCCTCTTCCAACCCGGTTTATGAATGCCAGTCAACATTTTTCCAAGCCTTTAGGAATTTTCCTGAACTTGTTGAATAAGACTTCAAGGGATGTTCTGGTGCGGTCACTTTATCTATTTAATGGGCGGAGCAGTATTCTGCCCAGTTAGAAGTAATCCAATGAGAGTTTAAATTAAATTTGGCGGCATATTTTGCTCTCTACCTTTGGAGATCCAGCACGTTCTAACCACGTAATGGCTGATCCTCAGTGGGTGGTGCTGCCGGTGTGCCCATTTTCCACTGTAGTTTGTCATGTGACTTCCATGTGACATTTTTGTGTCCATAATTGGATGTCTGAAGGAACTCGCCCATAGTAGCCAACCAGCTTCCACTTTCATAATTCCAACAATGGAGGATGAGACAATGAGTCGTAGTTGTTAGGAGCAGAAAAACAATTAATCTTAAACTTTCCTGAGGCCACTCATAAATTATTTGTATTAATTTGCAATTCTTTTTAATGCAGCTTTGTGGATGTCAGTGAAAGTGACTATGGACAAGAACAGAATCCACAGTCCTCCCAGAAAGCAAAGTCCCTGGAAGAGGCAGACCATGAGAAATGGCCTGTACCAGCAGAAGGTGATTGTGAAGAAGGGGAATCGTGGGAGACTGTGCCGGAGAATGGAGGCCCAAGAAATGAGAATGAAGTACAATCACCTGACCCTACAGAACATAATCAAAATGAAAAATGTGAAACATCCAGCCAGGAGGAAGACTTTCATTATCCTCAGACATCCCCCATCAGGCAACAAGGCCATGAGCAGAACCAAACGAATACGTATGAGGAAAATCATTCCGAACAGACAAATGATGGAGACCTTGAGGAAGAAACAAGAGAACACAAGGGACTTCAGGAGACCACAACTGAACCAAAGCCTACTAAACCAGAAGATGGGACACAGGAACCAAAGCCTACTAAACCAGAAGATGGGACACAGGAACCAAAGCCTACTAAACCAGAAGATGGGACATGGGAACCAAAGCCTACTAGACTAAAAGGGGAAGATGAGACACTGGAACCAAAGCCTACTAGACTAGAAGGGGAAGATAGGACTCGGGAACCAGAACCTACTAGACCAGAAGGGGAAGATAGGACTCGGGAACCAAAGCCTACTAGACTAGAAGGGAAAGATAGGACTCGGGAACCAAAGCCTACTAGACTAGAAGGGAAAGATAGGACTCGGGAACCAAAGCCTACTAGACTAGAAGGGAAAGATAGGACTCGGGAACCAAAGCCTACTAGACTAGAAGGGGAAGATAGGATACGGGAACAAGAACCTACTAGACCAGAAGGGGAAGATGGGACACGGGAACCAAAGCCTACTAGACTAGAAAGGGAAGATGAGACTTGGGAACCAGAACCTACTAAACCAGAAGGGGAAGATCGAACTAGGGAACCAGAGCTTACTAACGCAGAAGGGAAAGATGGAACACGGGAACCAGAGCCTACTAAACCAGAGAAAGATGAGACTGAGAAGACCACAGCTGAATCAGAAGCTTCTAACCCCAATGAGACCATAGCTGAACCACAAACTGATAACCCAGACGATGAGACCCAGGAGACACAGCCTGCTGAACAGGAAACCTCTGACCTAAAACATGAAGAACATCTAGATGGAGAGAATGCACAACTAGATGAAGACGATGAGAGGAGCCCAACTTGGCGGGATACAGATGACGAGAGAAGTGCGAGATGTCAGCAAAGTACAGGAGAACCTAAAGAATATAATAAAGAAGAAAACTCTGAAACTGAGTCCCATCATGGAGACCAAAATGAACCTGAAGAGTCCAGAAAGGACCATTGTGAGGAGGATACTACAGCACACCACATGGAGTGTAAGTCTTCTATATTTTTATTCCAAGTATTTATGTGGTAGCTTCTAGCAGAAATACTCCAAACCGAGCTTGCTGCTGATTGGCCTTTGCACTGCCATATGAAATTATCCTAATGTCCTCTTTTTGGGTAATCCTGTGTAGAGCAAGCTGATATTTCAAGGAATCTGACTGATTTCTCACACAACAATCTTTATTACTACACAAGAATGGTCTTTTACCATACAGCCACCAATCAGAAATCGAGCTGCACTAGAAAACATGAATGTGGGCCTAGAGCTGCCCCTCCCACCCGGTGTCCTTGGGGAGCAGAGGGCAACCCCATTCCACCCGGTGTCCCTGGGGAGCCGAGGGACACCAACATCGACACCCCCCCCCTTTCCGGGGTAGCCTACCATTGTATCACACACCCACCCCGTCCTTCACTTTCACTTCTATTTTTACTTTTGACAGTTCCTAATTTATAAAAGTGATCTCTAAAATGTGAATAAATGTTAATGCTGCCTTGAGAAGTTCCTTTTCCTGAATCTTCCTAGTCGTTAATGACCTATGATTAATTTAGGGTGGAGTAAACGGTCTGCCTACCAATTGGTGATTCATTGGATTAGAATTATTTGTCAGGAATTGAGGTTAGACTATAAATTGGCTCTGTATTGTGTGTTGCAGCGCTGAGGCAGCTGAAAACAAGATATAATAAACATCCAGCCCCCGCAGAGTCCCTCTGGACAGCACACAGGAACAGCCCCGTCACCCTGAGGATGGAGAGATCTGGAACTGCATCCATCCCTCCGCTCACTGTGCCGGAGTTATTCTTACAGGCAGTGATGGAGTTCGGCCAGCAGACGGCGCTGTGTGTGTGGAGGGGTGACGGCTGGGAGAAAATGACTTACCTGCAGTATGAGAAGCAGTGCTGGATGGTGGCCAGAGGGCTCCTCAGGGTAAGATGACTAGATCCCTGTAGAGTAATGGCTGTCTCTGGGGGGTGCATGGTGTGTGTAAATTGATAATGCAGGTTGTGTAATGTTCCTAGATGTTCAGGGCACAGAGGATTTCTTGGGAATGGAGCATCGGAAAGATTCCTTTGGGTGTAGAAATGTAGGAAAGTGGGTGCAGAGACCCTTGGGTGTTGCGAGAGGATGTGGAGGGTTCCTTGGGGGGGGGGGGGGGTGGAGAGGATGTGGAGGGTTCCTTGGGGGGGTGGAGAGAGGATGTGGAGGGTTCCTTGGGGGGGGGGGGGTGGAGAGAGGATGTGGAAGGTTCCTTCGGGGAGTGGCGAGAGGATGTGGAGGGTTCCTTGGCGGGTGGTGAGAGGATGTGGAGGGTTCCTTGGGGGGGGGGGGTGGCGAGAGGATGTGGAGGGTTCTTTTGGGGGGGGGTGGAGAGAGGATGTGGAGGGTTCCTTGGGGGGGGGGGGGTGGCGAGAGGATGTGGAGGGTTCCGCAGTGTCCTTTGGAGCGTGAGGGGGAGGCAGAGCTGCACAATACCCCTTGGGCCTAGGTGCTAGGGCCATGCAGGATCCCATGGGTGTGGGGGGTAGTCGCTCAGGGTTGGTTGGGTGTGGGGAGGTCATGAAGGGGGTTCAGGGTATAGATGGTAGTTTATCACTAGGTGGTGAGTGCAGATCTCTGTATTAAATATGGTACAGCATAAGATGTCATGCACTGTCTTCTGTTTTGTAGTTGGGTCTGGCTCAGTTCTGTGGGGTTCTGATCCTGGGACAAAGCTCTCCACAATGGTTCATCGCTCAAATCGGAGCCATCATGGCTGGGTAAGACATTGACAAGGCATGATACTTTGTGGGGGTGCACCTTCCATTCTGAGAACTGCAGGGGTGGGATTGAGAACTAGGGGGTGTGGCACAAAACAGAAAACACCCTGGTTGTGAACTCATTGGCTCCCTGGGGTACTGAGAACTATGGGGCAGCCAGGTGCAGAAGGCATGAGATGGAGATTACAGCCGCCAATCAGTGGATGGTGGTGGAACTGTAAATTCTCAGATCAGGTGTCACATTTGCTATGTAACGTTCTTCTTCTCTGCAGGGGTGTGGCAGTTGGCGTTGACCCATCATGCACTGGGTTGTTTTGCCTTGGCGCAGCTCTCGACTCCCAGGCTCAGGTAGTGATGGTGCAAGATGGTCAGCAGCTACAGAAGATCCTGGAGGTGAGTGCTCGCATTTGGTTGGATGATGAGTGAGCAGCAGATACCATTCCTGTCCTCTCCCCTCCTATAATCTTGGTTGATGCACAAGACTGACAGGACTGTGCAAAGCTTTTGAGTCCTGATCATCTCAGCTGTCACCCTTGTGTCCTAGTGGGAGTGCTGCTTTAAAGGATCACATGGAGGAGGTATAAAGACAGACTAAGGTGGCCTAACTGTGCGAAAGACTTATTGAACACAATTCAGGTCAGGATTGGAAGCATATGTATGGTGGGGTCAAATTTGAAGGAGTCTTTGAGTGAGGTCAGTGTTAGAGGCATCTGTATGGAGAGATCAGATGTCGGGGTTGGAGGCATCTGTATGGAGAGATCAGATGTCGGGGTTGGAGGCATCTGTATGGAGAGATCAGATGTCGGGGTTGGAGGCATCTGTATGGTGGGTCACAGGTCAGGGTTCGAGGTGATTGCACAATGGGATCAATGGCTTCCTGTATGGTACAGTCAGAGATCAGGCTTTGAGGCACGTGTACAGTGGGGTCAGAGGTGTCTGTATGGTGGGGCCAGAGGTCAGGTTTGGCAGCGCCTCTGGGTAAGGTCCGTTGGACGAGCCTGCATGGGTGAGGTCAGGATTAGAGGCATCTTTATGGAGAGGTTAGAGGTCAGGATTGGAGGCATCTGTATGGTGGGCAGACTTGTATAAAGTACTCGAAATTTCTACTTGAGTAAAAGTACAAGTGCTCGATCAAAAAATTACTTGAGTAGAAGTGGAAGTGCTCGCAGAAAAAGTTACTTAAGTAGAAGTACTAAAGTATTCAACATTTTTTTTACTTAAGTATTGCAAGTAATTTTTTCAAAAAATTTGCTACTTAAGTACTAAAAGTAAAAAGTACCAGTAGTTTTGAAAAAAAAATTCTACTCAAGTACTGAAAGTAGAAGTACAAGTACTGTGATATGTAGTTATTAAAGAAATAAGTCAAAAGTTTGAACATCATATTGTTTTTATTAATTCAAATGATTTATTCAAATGATTAACCTGTGTTTGTTAGTAGTTTCTTGATGCACTTTAAGCGCTGTAGCACCATTTATTTGTTTGTTTCATATTTTCTTTTTATTGGAAAGATTTGGTATAGCAGCTTTTATTATACACAGCCTTTATTTTCGTATGCGCTGATTTACAAATGACATTATACACATTTTTTTGAACTTTATGCAACCTGCCATCTACTGTTCTGGCAGTGGTAATTTTTTTAAAAGTAACGAGTAACTATGCAGCACAAAAAAAAAAATACTTGAGTAGAAGTATCGAAATCATCGAAAAAATGTAGTGAAGTAAAAGTAGAAGTAGGAGAAAAAAAATTCTACTCTAGGAAAGTACAGATACCGCATTTCGGTACTTAAGTACAGTACTTAAGTAGTTCTACTTCGTTACTATACATCTCTGATGGTGGGTCAGGTCAGGATTGGAGGTGCTTGTACAATGGGATCAATTAAGGTTCAGTTGCTTCCTGTAGGGTACAGTCAGAGATCAGGCTTTGAGGCATCTGTACAGTCGGGTTGGAGATGTCTGTGGTTAGAGGTCATGATTGGTGGCTTCTGTCCTGTGGGATCAGAGGTCGGGGCTGGAGGCATCTGTATGGTGGGGTAGGAGATCAGAGCTGAAGGTGTCTTTACTGTGGGATCAGAGGTCAGGATTAGGGACATTTGTACGGCTGGGTTAGAGGTCAGGATTGGGGACATTTGTACGGTAGAGTTAGGGGTCAGGATTGGGGACATTTGTACAGTTGGGTTAGAGGTCAGGATCGGTGCTAATCGCAGAGCAGCAATGACAGTGTTCTCTCCACCACCATATGGGGTTCCAGTAGGAGGATATGCAGGGGTGGCTGACCAATCATTCATTTTCCAGGTACAGGAGAGACTGTCCGGGCTGAAGGCGATTGTGCAGTGGGAAGGACAGGTGGAGGGATCTCATCCTCTGATATACACAGTGAGTCATCTCCGTCCTGTATATCCAGTCCCCCATCTTCTCATCTCCGTCCTGTATATCCAGTCCCCCCATCTTCTCATCTCCGTCCTGTATATCCAGTCCCCCCATCTTCTCATCTCCGTCCTGTATATCCAGTCCCCCCATCTTCTCATCTCCGTCCTGTATATCCAGTCCCCCATCTTCTCATCCCCGTCCTGTATATCCAGTCCCCCCATCTTCTCATCTCCGTCCTGTATATCCAGTCCCCCCATCTTCTCATCTCCGTCCTGTATATCCAGTCCCCCCATCTTCTCATCTCCGTCCTGTATATCCAGTCCCCCCATCTTCTCATCTCCGTCCTGTATATCCAGTCCCCCCATCTTCTCATCTCCGTCCTGTATATCCAGTCCCCCCATATTCTCATCTCCGTCCTGTATATCCAGTCCCCCCATATTCTCATCTCCGTCCTGTATATCCAGTCCCCCCATCTTCTCATCTCCGTCCTGTATATCCAGTCCCCCATCTTCTCATCTCTGTCCTGTATATCCAGTCCCCCCATCTTCTCATCTCCGTCCTGTATATCCAGTCCCCCCATCTTCTCATCTCCGTCCTGTATATCCAGTCCCCCCATCTTCTCATCTCCGTCCTGTATATCCAGTCCCCCCATCTTCTCATCTCCGTCCTGTATATCCAGTCCCCCATCTTCTCATCTCCGTCCTGTATATCCAGTCCCCCCATCTTCTCATCTCCGTCCTGTATATCCAGTCCCCCCATCTTCTCATCTCCGTCCTGTATATCCAGTCCCCCCATCTTCTCATCTCCGTCCTGTATATCCAGTCCCCCCATCTTCTCATCTCCGTCCTGTATATCCAGTCCCCCCATCTTATGTCTGGACACCGTGTCTTCTCTGTTCATGTCTGTCCTCTTTTCATTCTCTCCATCCTGGCCATGTGTATCCTTGGTCTTCTCTGTTCATGTCTGTCCTCTTTTCATTCTCTCCATCCTGGCCATTTGTATCCTTGGTCTTCTCATCTTCTCCATGTCAGTCTTCTGTCCTGTCATCCTCTCCATCCTGGCCGTATCGACTTCTCATCCTCTCCATGTCTGTCCTCGGTCTTCTCATCCTCTCCATGTCTGTCCTCTGTCTTCTCATCCCATTCTCTTGGTCCATCTATTTTCAGTGGGAGCAGCTGGTGGACCTGGGCTCAGAAATTGATGAATATCAGCTGTATCAGGTCATATGGCAGCAAAGATCCAACCAGTGCTGTGCCGTGGTTTATGAGAGTGCTGTGGAGCCGAAGGGAGTCCTGCTCAGCCATGACAATGTAAGACCCCCCGATTACCTAATTTTATGGGTGAGGTTAAAGTGGAACTCTGGACAGGATGAAGTCCATGGGGGGGATGAAGTCCATGGGGGGGATGAAGTCCATGGGGGGGATGAAGTCCATGGGGGGGATGAAGTCCATGGGGGGGATGAAGTCCATGGGGGGGATGAAGTCCATGGGGGGGATGAAGTCCATGGGGGGGATGAAGTCCATGGGGGACAGTGATCTTTGTTTTTCATTGTCCCCCTGTAACATTCTTACCTGTAGTTCCACTGTAAACCGTTCAGCAATGATGGTTACAATAAGTCCCAATCTCCGCTGTCAATCATCCAACAGGGGGCATTAGCTGCCAGGGATTGGACCTACCACAGTGGCTGTAATTCAGTGGACGGTGACCACACTTTCCGAAGTACTGGAGCGGGGGGGCCACCCTGTTGGAAAGCGGACACTGGCAGCATCCACGGGGAATTCTTCTAGATGTACACAACCTTTCCAAGGAGATTTCCAAAGTTTAGATTTTCTAACCCTAACCTTATTATCACAAATGATCTCTGATCCAAATTGGGGGGGGTGAGATTAAGTTAAAGAACACTGGCCCCAGAAACCATTGTATCTATCAAATGTAGCAGTATCATTGGCTCTTCATTGGTCCATTGTTTCTGTATCATTGGATCGCCATTAGTCCATTGTTTCTGTATCATTGGATCGCCATTAGTCCATTGTTTCTGTATCATTGGATCACCATTGGTCCATTGTTTCTGTATCATTGGATCGCCATTGGTCCATTGTTTCTGTATCATTGGATCGCCATTGGTCCATTGTTTCTGTATCATTGGATCGCCATTAGTCCATTGTTTCTGTATCATTGGATCGCCATTAGTCCATTGTTTCTGTATCATTGGATCGCCATTGGTCCATTGTTTCTGTATCATTGGATCGCCATTGGTCCATTGTTTCTGTATCATTGGATCGCCATTGGTCCATTGTTTCTGTATCATTGGATCGCCATTGGTCCATTGTTTCTGTATCATTGGATCGCCATTGGTCCATTTTTCCCTATCATTGGATCGCCATTCTCATTCCATTGTATCCATACTTATTCATTCCAATATCTATCAGATTTATTTCTCCTACATTAAACTCCATATAACATTGTATGAATGTAAAGTGGACCCATTATACCTCCGTGCTCTCCTGGCTCCTCCCCCTTACAGAATTTATAGTACTTCCTGGTGAGAACTACAAGGAGTCGAAAAAGTAGACCGCACTCAGGAAAGTAAGATGAAAACAATCAAAACTCCTTTATTCTTCTTCGAGGCAGCAGACAGACAGTACAATGCACATAACAGACGTGCCGGGTTAACGCGTTTCACGAATTAAATCACTTACTCATAACCATAACCGTATGGTTATGAGTAAGCGATTTAATTCGTGAAACGCGTTAACCCGGCACGTCTGTTATGTGCATTGTACTGTCTGTCTGCTGCATCGAAGAAGAATAAAGGAGTTTTGATTGTTTTCATCTTACTTTCCTGAGTGCGGTCTACTTTTTTGGATTCTTCATAGCTTGGACGGCGGATCTGACCAGCACCACCCATTGAACTGACACCTGAGCGGCTCTGCTCCTTGTTGCCAACTACAAGGAGTCCCCTATGATGTCCATAGAGGATGTTCTGCTGGACACGTGCTGGGACATTCCTCCCACACATACATGTCTTATCCGGTGTTTGGGAAGTGGCCGGGCATTCCTGCACATGTAGAGCCCCGTGACATGTCTACACAAAGATCCAGGTACCGCAATGCAGCGGCATGTCTGCTCATGTGTAAGAATCCTCCACACCGCCCTCTGCCAGTTCCCAAATAGTGACTTTGTGGCACATCTCTACATGGGCAGAATATATGAAGATGGCGGCACGGAAGACTAGCAGGAGGCCTTCCCCTGGTGATGTCCCCACTTTAAGAGGCCGGCTGATTAAATAATTTCTCTGCAGTTCTGATACTGTGTCACCATAAAAGGGGAGGTATTATACAAGTATACAATTGTATGGATAAAATTATACCATGAGCAAGAATACAATGAGGGTAACAATGAAACCATGGGAATACGAGGTACCATGGTGATACAATGATGGTACAATGATACCAGGATTATACCATGGGGGTACAATGATACCATGGGGGTACAATGATACCAGGATTATGCCATGGGGGTACATTGATGCCAGGATTATGCTAATGGAGTACAATTATACCATGGTTATGCCATGGGATACAATGATGCCAGGATTATGCCCTGGGGGTACAATGATGCCAGGATTATGCCCTGGGGGTACAATGATGCCAGGATTATGCCCTGGGGGTACAATGATGCCAGGATTATGCCCTGGGGGTACAATGATGCCAGGATTATGCCATGGGGGTACAATGATGCCAGGATTATGCCCTGGGGGTACAATGATGCCAGGATTATGCCCTGGGGGTACAATGATGCCAGGATTATGCCCTGGGGGTACAATGATGCCAGGATTATGCCCTGGGGGTACAATGATGCCAGGATTATGCCCTGGGGGTACAATGATGCCAGGATTATGCCCTGGGGGTACAATGATGCCAGGATTATGCCCTGGGGGTACAATGATGCCAGGATTATGCCCTGGGGGTACAATGATGCCAGGATTATGCCCTGGGGGTACAATGATGCCAGGATTATGCCCTGGGGGTACAATGATGCCAGGATTATGCCCTGGGGGTACAATGATGCCAGGATTATGCCCTGGGGGTACAATGATGCCAGGATTATGCCATGGGGGTACAATGATACCAGGATTATACCATGGGGGTACAATGATCTACCATCATTGTATTGCCATGGTATCATTGTACCAATACCATGGCAATACAATGATGCAATGATGATGGTTCAATGATACCATGGGGATACAATGATACCATACCATGGGGTTACAATGGTACCATGGGGATACAATGATACCATACCATGGGGATACAATGATACCATGGGGATACAGTGATACCATGGGGGGGATACAATGATAACCATACCATGGGGATACAATGATACCATACCATGGGGATACAGTGATACCATACCATGGGGATACAGTGATACAATGATACCACGGGGATACAATGATCCCATACCACGGGGATACAATGATCCCATACCACGGGGATACAATGATCCCATACCACGGGGATACAATGTTACTGATGCAATGTAGCGATATTCCTTTAGAAGTAAATTGCTGGGAAAGTTCCATCTTTCTCGGTGATCTTTATATCTGGGTTTCCACACACTTTAGGGAAACCTTTCGGCGTTTGGTGCCATCCTTCTTAAAAAGCCAATTTCCTGGCCTGTCTGATAGAAGGGCGCAGACTTTCTGATGGGAGAGAAATATCTGCTCGATGTACAGATGTGGGTTGTATTTGTATGGAGTCATGTCAGATATACATTTATATACATAGAATGTACATGGATGATTTTTTCAATCAGGATGCTGAACATGGTTGGAGCATTTTAGTTCCAGCCAGTAGCACTCAGCAGATGACGGCACAGGGCAGATTTGTGGGGTAATTCCACGATCCTCACCCTGGAATATCTTCTCTCCGCAGGTTACTTGGACGTGTCAGGGGATGGCGAAGTTGCTGGGTCTGGGTTCAGAGGAGCGCGTGGTCAGCTATTTGCCCCTCAGTCACATGACTGTCCAAATGTTTGACCTGTGGTTGCCCCTTTGTTGTGGGGGCCGGACTTACTTCACCGGGGCCAAAGACCCCAAGGTAACAATCAATGGAGGCTTTACTGAGAGATTGGATGCCGGATTATGGGACCTCCCCTATACCAACTGGAAATTAGGAGGGTCACAACGCAGGACTGGGGAAAGGGGGGACACAGCAGATTAAAAAGGGGGTATTCCCATATAGTGGCTGGGGGGACGGAGGGGTGCCCCACGCGTAGGCGGGGCTGGGGGACGGAGGGGTGCCCCACGCGTAGGCGGGGCTGGGGGACGGAGGGGTGCCCCACGCGTAGGCGGGGCTGGGGATGGATTTAAAAAAGGGGGTATTCCCATATAGTGGCTGGGGACAGAGTGGTGCCCCACACGCAGGAGGGGCTGGGGACGGATTTAAAAAAGGGGGTTTCCCATATAGTGGTTGGGGAAAAGAGGGTGCCCAGGGGGGCTGGGGATGGAGGGGTGCCCCACACGCAGGGGGCTTTGGGGAGGATTAAAAAAAGGGGGTTTCCCCCATATAGTGGCTGGGAAAAGAGGGTGCCCAAGGGAGCTGGGGATGGAGGGGTGCCCCACTATACAGCAGCTCGGCTAGATATCTGGGTCCTATGAAAAGGACAGGATCACTGTGTAAAGAAGGCCTCCACTCTCCAGGAATACTGATTGTTGTGATGCTTATAGAATGACCCCAACAATGTCAGATTCAAGTCTTAGACTATTATAGCAGAACTCTGCTCAGATTGTTGTGTTCACAGGGGTCTCTCCTATCAACACTGAAAGCTGTGCGCCCCACCTATTTTCTGGGGTCCCCCCAGTTCTGGGAGAAGGTGAGGAGGAAGTGGATGTTGGCAGCCAGGAAGCTGAATCCTCTGCAGAAGAAGATCCTCCTCTGGGCCCGAGGAAAGGGTCTCCAGGCTGGCAGAAGGTGAGCGATTCCAGGGTAAAGGAGATCTAAGACCCCGCCCCCTGCGCCTGGTCTGTAGGAGGCGAATAATGACTTGTGTAACTGGCTTGCATTTTTGGAATCCAGGCTGGAGGAGAGCCAGGAGGGGTTTCTTATAGAAATGGTAATGCCAAGGTCCCTGGCCACAGCATAGGGCAGCATACAATGAACGGACTCTTCTGATTGTAACATGAATGTATTGGGTACATATATTGTGATGTTGGCTCCTCCATCTAATGATTGTTCCTCATTGCAGGCTGGGCCCTCAGCCCTGGGGGTACTCCCTCGCTGAACATCTGGTCTTCCATCCTGCCCGCCAGGCGCTGGGATTGGACCGTTGTGTTAACTGTTGTATGGGAATCGAGCCGGTCACCCAGGAGGTGGTGGAGTATTACAGGAGTCTGGGGATGGAATTACTGGAAGTGTACGGCATGAATGAGACCAGTGGAGTCCACAGCCTGGCACTGCCGGGAAGGTGAGTCCCACCAGACAGAATAATGGACACCATCTAGAAGACAACGGGGGGCTGAGCTGAGGGATATGGAGACCACTTATTAGACGGTAGAGATTGCCGAACTGCAGACTATAGAGACCACCTAATAGGATAGTAGGTGCTGAGCTACAGGATATGGAAGCCACCTATAGAATGGTAATGGCGGAGCTACAGGATATGGAGACCACCTATAGAATGGTAATGACTGAGCTACAGGATATGGAGACCACCTATAGAATAGTAGAGGTGGTCAAACTGCAGAATATGGTGACATCTCTAGGACAAGTAGAGGGGTAGTCTAGTTGAGGACTATGGAGGCCACCTATAGGATGGTAGAGGAGGTAATATGGAGACCCCATCTATAGGATGGTGGAGATGGCCGAGCTGCAGAATATATAGGGCCACATGCAAGATGGTAAAGGTGGCTGAGCTGCAGGATATGGAGTGCACCTATAAAAAGGTAGAGGTGGCCCAGCTGCAGAATATAGATCTATAGGACAGGTGGGCAGCTGAGCTTCAGGATATAAAGACCATCCATAGGATGGTAGGAGGGGGCCAGCTGCAGAATATAGACCATCTAGAGCTGTGGTCCTCAACTCTGGTCCTCAGGGCCCACTAACAGGCCAGATTTTAAGTATTACCTTGGGGAGATGCAGACTAGAATACTGCAATCACTGAGCAGCAAATGAGATCACCTGTGATGTCATTTAATTATCTTGCAAACCTGGTCTTTTTTTTTTTTTCCCCCGAGGACCGGAGTTGAGGACCACTGATCTAGAGGACAGTAGAGGGGCTGAGCTTCAGGATATAGAGACCATCTATAGGATGGTAGGAGGGGGCCAGGCTGCAGAATATGGAGAGACCACCTGTAGCTCCTGACGTACAATACACATTTTCTCTAGCGCTCATTGACAGACGTAGTCCTCGGTGATACACCACCTTCGGGTTATGTTGCCTCCACAGGAGCAGGACTAGACAGGAAATTAAAAAGCTCTGGCCACACCCCAGGGGCAGTCCCAGAGGGTATATCCTCTCTCTCTGCCTCAGCAAATCAGTTATTTTCTGTCTAGTTAGGAGTAAGGACCTAGATACCTTGCTGGGATCTTAGGTCCTGGCAAGAATTTTTTCTTAAAGGATTTTTTTAGACAGCTTTTTTCTCCAGTGTTCCTGTGAGATCTTCAAGCAAGAAAGCTGAACTGGGCGACGGGCTGGATGTTGAGATCCGGTGGTCACCCCAGTTCAGCCTACGAGCGCGTGCAGGCCATAGCTCCGCGCTGGGTCGGCCGCGACAAAGTCCCATTAAAGGACTGACCCCGCGAGTTAAACGTCTCGCTGAAACGCCAAAGACCATGAGTCACGGCGTCCGTATCGGTCGACAGCCCTCCCGCCTCGGTGGAGAAGGGTACTGTCAGGAGTTGGTGCCCGCCTGGTTCCGGTATGGTGAGTAGTATGTTCCCCCTTTCCCCCTGACGGGTTTTGTGGTGAACGCGGGCCCCTCTCTGTATGGTAAGATAGAGTCCCTTTCTATCCTACAACATGACACAGATCCTCCTACTTTGAGTGTGATTTTATGTGTGCAAAAAGCCAGGAGGCTTGGTTTGGGAGCTAACAATCTATTGTATACATGTTTTAAAGATGTAATCTGTGGCATTCTGGGAATCTTATGGGTTAAGAATAAGCTACCTACCAGTCAGAAGCCACGGACATGTAGACTGCCTTCCTAATCAGATCTCCAGCTATTAGCAGGCCTTCCGAACGGCCATGCGGTCCGCCAGGGCCGGTAGCGCCAACCACGCCATATCCCCATGCAGAGAGAGTGTTGTGTGCCCTGCAGCACACCGCTATTCAGTACGGGCCGCCGCCATTTTTTTTGCTGGATCGCACGAGCCGCCATTTTGGCGTAGCCTCGTGTCTCCAGCATGGGGGCGGCCATGTTTGAGGTGATCCAAACACCTCGTGGAGCTTGGGGGAGGCGCCGGAAGGCGTACAGAGGGGCGGAGCCGCCTCCTTTTTTCCTGGGCAGCCAGCCAAAAGACTTCCTGTTTGTGAAGACAGCGCTGTAACCTGTTGCAGTTAAACTCTGAGCATCAAGTGGTGAGCCTGGGGGTCTATCTCTCTCTCTCTCGATCGATAGGGATCCCTAGCAGGTAACACTAAGGGGTTTTTTTTTGTGGCACTGAGGGTCAAAAAAAAAAAAAAAAAAAGTTTTTTCTTTACTTTTGAATTATATTATCCAGGAAGTAACTGGAGTTATTATGGACCCTGCCACACATATTCCCCCACCTGTTTCCCTCGAGGGGGCCTCGGGACCCGCCGGTGCACAGAGTATAGAGTCATTTACAGCAATTTTGGAGTCTATGGTGGCTCGGGTGGAGGCGGCCTGTCAGGGACGGGGGTCAAGGAAGCGACCCCCGCCTACCCCTATACCATCTGACACCTCTGACTCTGATTCAGAGATGGTCACTGCAGTTGCAGGTTCCTCTGCAAGGGCTGTTATCCCAGGTAAAGCCCCCTCAGACAGTGAGGAGGACGCTTCTTCTCTTGCTATAATTCAGGAAGAAGCATTGGTGGACGCACTAGTTGTGGCAGTGCAAGAAACCTTAAAACTTGAGGCTTTACCGGCAGAGGCAACTGAAACAGAAAGGCCTTTTGGGACTAATAAGCCCATCAAGACGGCGAAGGCTTTTCCTGTACCTAAATGTTTTGGTAATCAGATTAAAGGAGAATGGGAGCATTCTAAACGTACCTTTACTATTTCCAAGCGTATTGCTAGACGCTATCCGTTTGAGGAATCCATCATTAAGAAATGGACGGTACCACCAGTCGTGGATCCGCCTATTTCCAGGCTGAATAAAGCCACGGTTATTCCAGTGGAGGACACTTCGTCCTTTAAGGATCCGGTGGATCGAAAGATGGAAGCGGAGTCCCGCACCATCTTCTCTCTGATAGGGTCAGCATTTAGACCAGTAATCGTTATTGGTCTAGTTTCCCAGACACTTACGGAATGGGCGAAAATGGTACGCCAAGATCATAGGGGAAAAGATATTCCCCAGGAGACATCTGATTTGATGGAACAGATCATACAAGGGCTACGGTTTATCTGTGACGCAGCCTTGGACACTACTCCCTTATTAGGGCATGCATCTAAGACAGCGGTGATCCTCAGACGTGTGCTGTGGTTAAAATGCTGGTCAGCTGACCTAGGTTCCAAGAAGACCTTGACAAATCTCCCTTTTCAGGGGAATCGTCTATTTGGGGCCACCCTAGATGAAATCATTAAGGATGCCACTGGGGGCAAGAGCACTTTTTTGCCACAGGCTGCTAAAGCTAAGGGACCTCGCAACAAGCGAGGACCTTTCTTTACCGCCCATAAAGGGCGCCCGGCTGGTACTAGCGGGAAAGACAAGACTCCTCCAGGAGGGTTCAAGAAGGGGACCAACCCAGCCAAACCCGAAGCAAAGGAGTACACAGCCTGAAGGTGCGCCCCCACCCGGTTTCAGGGTGGGGGGACGTTTTCACCGGTATTCAGGACATTAGATCGAGCATCTACCACTACTACCGGTGCGATTCTTCCCTTCCAACATTTAAGTACTACAGGAAGTGGTAATTACCGTTCCCTGAATAGATCTTTTCCTTTACCTTTTCCTAAGATTAGTCCCTATACCTCACAGGAATCGGATCTGGTTGACCAGATAGGCCAAGCAGCCTCTAGTCGGGTGACTTCGGTCCCTGAGGTTCAACCAGAAAAGATCACCTTTCCTGATAACTATCAGGTATCTGATAAATGTGTGGGAACAGAAAACGACCAGACTTTCTCGGATGGTCGGGGCCAGATACCTCTAGGGACGCCTGGTTCAGATCCAATCAGCGCCAGTGGTCCTAGAAATTCTAGGCTGGCCTCCTCAAGCCGGCCTGGCCGACTTGGACATGTTAGTCGTACACGTTCCGTGGGAACTTCGTCTCAGGGAGTGTCTGTGGTCTCAAGGACCAATTTACCATCATGCTTTACAGTCGCTGGGTTTAATGGCCTGGCCATTGAGACCCAAGTACTGAAGGACAGAGGTTTGTCAGCTTCAGTCATTCCTACCCTTATTAAAGCAAGGAAAGCGACTTCCAGCAAAGTCTATTATCACACATGGAAAACTTATATTGCGTGGTGCGAATCTTTAGGATTTCCTCCACGTACCTATTCGGTGTCTCGAATATTGGCCTTTTTGCAACAAGGGGTTGAGCAGAAGCTAGCCTTGAGCACCATCAAGGGTCAAGTTTCAGCATTAGCAATCTTCTTTCAGAAGCCTTTAGCTACCAAATCCTTGGTGCGGAATTTCATCCAGGGGGTGCGGCACCTGGCTCCTCCAGTCCGCGCGCCCTTACCGCCTTGGGATCTTAATTTGGTTTTGTCGGTTCTACAGAAACCTCCCTTTGAAAACATCAGGGAGATTCCCTTGCTTACTTTATCCCAGAAGGTGGCCTTCTTGGTGGCTATCACTTCTGCTCGCAGGGTGTCAGAACTGGCTGCATTATCATGCCAGTCCCCATACCTAGTGATTCATAGGGATAAGGTAGTACTTCATCCCAAGCCATCTTTTCTTCCCAAGGTGGTTTCAGATTTTCATCTGAATGAAGATATTGTACTACCTTCCTTGTGTCCTCAGCCCAAGCATCATCGGGAACATGCGTTGCATTCCTTAGATGTGGTTCGGGCAATCAGGGTATACCTGAAAGCTACGGAATCATTCCGTAAGACGGATTCACTTTTTGTGATCACGGATGGCCCCAGAAAGGGTTTGCCTGCATCTGCCGCGACCATTGCCAAATGGATTAGACAAACGGTGGTACAGGCTTATTCTATTAAGGGTCAGAGTCCTCCGTTCCCTGTTAGGGCGCACTCCACTCGAGCGCTCAGTACTTCCTGGGCCTTTCGCCATCAGGCGTCAGTGGTCCAGGTATGTAAGGCGGCCACTTGGTCGTCGGTACATACCTTTACAAAATTCTATAAAATTGATGTGACTGCATCGGCGGATGCCTCATTTGGCCGCAAGGTTTTGCAGGCCGCAATTAGAGGAGACCGGTGGTCTACCTCGAGGGTTTTTTCTGTTTGAAAAAAAAAAAAAAAAAAAAAAATTTTTCTCTTTTTTTGTTGAGTCTCATCATTAAGGATGAGCATTGTAAACTTCTAGTTGGCACCGGTTGGGCCTTCTAGATTGGGATTTGATTTCCATTTTCCCACCCCTCAGTTGTGATACTGCTCTGGGACGTCCCGAAGGTGGTGTATCACCGAGGACTACGTCTGTCAATGAGCGCTAGAGAAAAATGGATTTTTGTAAAATCTTACCGTAAAATCCTTTACTCTTAGCTCATTGACAGACGTAGTCCCCGCCCCTCTGTTTTTTGAGTTGGGTTAAAATCTCTAAAGACTGCTTTTTCACATAACTGATTTGCTGAGGCAGAGAGAGAGAGGATATACCCTCTGGGACTGCCCCTAGGGTGTGGCCAGAGCTTTTTAATTTCCTGTCTAGTCCTGCTCCTGTGGAGGCAACATAACCCGAAGGTGGTGTATCACCGAGGACTACGTCTGTCAATGAGCTAAGAGAAAAGGATTTTACGGTAAGATCTTACAAAAATCCATTTATTATAAGTGTAAACACATCACCCACAGTAGCCAATAGGTGAGTTAATAGGCTGGGAAAAGGAGGGTGGAGAATGGTAGAAGTGGCCCAGTTGGAGAATATGGGAACATCTATAGGACGATAGTGGTGACTGAACTGCTTAATAGAGATCCCCTGTAGGACTGGTAGAGGTGACTGAACTGCAGGATATGGAGGCCATCTAGAAGACAGAGGGTCAGGCAAGTTGCAGACTATGGAGGCCTATTGGACAGTAGAGGTGGCTAAACTTCAGAATACGAAGACCTGCCTGTAGAACGGTAGAAGTGGCCCAGCTGGGGAATGAGAGCACCTATAGGACGGTAGAAGTGGCCCAGCAGGGGAATGAGACCACCTATAGGACGGTAGAAGTGGCCCAGCTGAGGAATGAGACCACCTATAGGACGGTAGAAGTGGCCCAGCAGGGGAATGAGACCACCTATAGGACGGTAGAAGTGGCCCAGCAGGGGAATGAGACCACCTATAGGACGGTAGAAGTGGCCCAGCTGAGGAATGAGACCACCTATAGGACGGTAGAAGTGGCCCAGCAGGGGAATGAGACCACCTATAGGACGGTAGAAGTGGCCCAGCAGGGGAATGAGACCACCTATAGGACGGTAGAAGTGGCCCAGCTGAGGAATGAGACCACCTATAGGACGGTAGAAGTGGCCCAGCAGGGGAATGAGACCACCTATAGGACGGTAGAAGTGGCCCAGCAGGGGAATGAGACCACCTATAGGACGGTAGAAGTGGCCCAGCTGAGGAATGAGACCACCTATAGGACGGTAGAAGTGGCCCAGCAGGGGAATGAGACCACCTATAGGACGGTAGAAGTGGCCCAGCAGGGGAATGAGACCACCTATAGGACAGTGGAGTTGACCAAGCTAGATTGAGGAAAATGACGAAACGCTACTAGAGCATAAGAGGAGCATCATTTCTACAGCCTGTCCTGGACCTTCTGTCCTTCCTTTCCTCCAGGACCTTGTTTAGATTTTCCACCTCTCTCCTCAGGGTCAATTTAATGTTCTGATCATGACTCTTCTGTCATTCTTCTCCCTGGAAGGACAATGATGTCCCTCTCCTGGACCTTCGGTCATTCTTCTCCCTGGAAGGACAATGATGTCCCTCTTCTGGACCTTCTGTCATTCTTCTCCCTGGAAGGACAATGATGTCCCTCTGCTGGACCTTCTGTCATTCTTCTCCCTGGAAGGACAATGATGTCCCTCTCCTGGACCTTCTGTCATTCTTCTCCCCGGAAGGACAATGATGTCCCTCTCCTGGACCTTCTGTCATTCTTCTCCCTGGAAGGACAATGATGTCCCTCTCCTGGACCTTCTGTCATTCTTCTCCCTGGAAGGACAACGATGTCCCTCTCCTGGACCTTCTGTCCTTCTTGTCCCTGGAAGGACAATGATGTCCCTCTCCTGGACCTTCTGTCATTCTTCTCCCTGGAAGGACAATGATGTCCCTCTCCTGGACCTTCGGTCATTCTTCTCCCTGGAAGGACAATGATGTCCCTCTTCTGGACCTTCTGTCATTCTTCTCCCTAGAAGGACAATGATGTCCCTCTGCTGGACCTTCTGTCATTCTTCTCCCCGGAAGGACAATGATGTCCCTCTCCTGGACCTTCTGTCATTCTTCTCCCTGGAAGGACAATGATGTCCCTCTCCTGGACCTTCTGTCATTCTTGTCCCTGGAAGGACAATGATGTCCCTCTCCTGGACCTTCTGTGGTGGGACGACATAATGGACTTTATTCTCTCTGTAGGACCTCTAAGGAGCTCCTGGGGTGCAGAAGCCACATGTTGCCAACAGGAGGTTGGAGAGTCTGGGGACGTCACATCTTCATGGGCTACACAGGGAAGGAGGAGAAGACCAGAGAGATGATGGATGAAGATGGTTGGTTCATCACGGAGGACCTGGAGAGGAGAGACCTGGAGGAAGGTGAGGAGGTTGTGTACCACACTGTGGTCTATGTCAGCGCTATATACTATAAATATATGGGTGTGTGACTGGGGGGGGGGGGGGGACATTAGAGTAGGAGACTGATCTGGCTTAGTGTTTTATGTTCTGCACTCTGGTATGAGGTGGTGATCTAACGGGGGGGGGGTATTTGTCTCCTCCTCAGGTAGTGCAGGACAGGGGAAGATGCGAAGGAGGGAAGATGTGGACCTCTATATGGAGCTGTGATCCCTATGGTTGGGGTGTGGGGGGTGACATTAGAGTAGGAGACTGATCTGGCTTAGTGATTTATGTTCTGCACTCTGGTATGAGGTGGTGATCTAACGGGGGGTATTTGTCTCCTCCTCAGGTAGTGCAGGACACGGGAAGATACGAAGGAGGGAAGACGTGGACCTCTATATGGAGCTGTGATCCCTATGGTTGGGGGGTGGAGCTTCACATCTCCCGCTTCATGTTCTGTTCTCATTGGTCTGTTTTTGGTTTGTCTTTTTACTGATATTTTGTATTTGTTCCTCTTGTCCCCGTGACACCATTGTGATGTATCTGGGGGTGTGTTGGTGATACTCGGGGATTGGAGCTCCCTGGCAGGAGATTCTTTTCCCCCCTCCCCCCCATGTACATTCTCCCCTCCCCCTCTTAGTGATTATATCATATAAAGTTCTTCTGATCCCTCCATTACCAGTCCTGCAGATACTTGTCCATCGGTCAGACTTTGTTCCTCCACTAGATGGCAGCATTGTAGCAGTGATTGTTCAGCGGAGGTGAAGAGTGCGCTATGTCAGGCGATCACTCTGATTGGTCATGTGACATTCTGTGTAATTGATCTCCCCAGATATTGAACTGTGGGGGATGGAACGTCCCTCCTAATAAATATTTAATTATAAAGATTGGTATGAGAATTATTTTTCAGTGATGAGTATCCATCCATCCATCCATCCATCTGATGTATCTTTCCACCCAAAAGTTTTATTTTCTCATTTTGGGTGGAGTGGTGACCCCTCTCAGGTGGTCGGTGTCCTCCTCAGGACAGGAACTGACCCCTGTCATTCACACACATCTCCGGGGGGGGGGGGGGGGCGCGGTGCTCATTCACACGTCACCGGGGGGGGGGTGTCTTATTCACACACGTCTCCAGGGGGGCTCATTCACACACGTCTCCGGGGGAAGGGGTGTGTCTCATTCACACACGTCTCTGGGGGGTCTCATTCACACACGTCTCTGGGGGGTCTCATTCACACACGTCTCTGGGGGGGTCTCATTCACACACGTCTCTGGGGGGGGGGTCTCATTTACACACGTCTCTGGGGGGGGGGGGCTCATTTACACACGTCTCTGGGGGGGGGGGCTCATTCACACATCTCTGGGGAGGGGGGGCTCATTCACACACGTCTCTGGGGAGGGGGGGCTCATTCACACACGTCTCTGGGGAGGGGGGGCTCATTCACACACGTCTCTGGGGGGGCTCATTCACACACGTCTCTGGGGGGGCTCATTCACACACGTCTCTGGGGGGGGGCTCATTCACACACGTCTCTGGGGGGGTCTCATTCACACACGTCTCTGGGGGTGTGTCTCATTCACACACGTCTCTGGGGGGGTCTCATTCACACACGTCTCTGGGGGGGTCTCATTTACACACGTCTCTGGGGGGGGGGGCTCATTTACACACGTCTCTGGGGGGGGGGCTCATTCACACATCTCTGGGGAGGGGGGGGCTCATTCACACACGTCTCTGGGGGGGCTCATTCACACACGTCTCTGGGGGGGCTCATTCACACACGTCTCTGGGGGGGCTCATTCACACACGTCTCTGGGGGGGCTCATTCACACACGTCTCTGGGGGGGCTCATTCACACACGTCTCTGGGGGGGCTCATTCACACACGTCTCTGGGGGGGCTCATTCACACACGTCTCTGGGGGGGCTCATTCACACACGTCTCTGGGGGGGCTCATTCACACACGTCTCTGGGGGGGCTCATTCACACACGTCTCTGGGGGGGCTCATTCACACACGTCTCTGGGGGGGGGGTCTCATTCACACATCTCTGGGGGGGGGGGGGCTCATTCACACACGTCTCTGGGGGGGTCTCATTCACACACGTCTCTGGGGGGGTCTCATTCACACACGTCTCTGGGGGGGTCTCATTCACACACGTCTCTGGGGGGGTCTCATTCACACACGTCTCTGGGGGGGGTCTCATTCACACACGTCTCTGGGGGGGGGGGGTCTCATTCACATGCGTGTGTGGTTGTGAAGCAGATGTATGTCCTGGGTGTAATTCTCCCGCATGGCGTTGTCTCGGCCCAATGTTTTCCTTGCAGCGCTCTATGGGGGATGTCACTGCAGAGAATGACCCCCCCCCCCAATCTGTACTGGTCACAGGTGATGGAACACGGCGCCCCCTGGAGGTGATGCTGATAATTCAGTCGCTGTGTAGGTGATCGGTCCTCTTACACACAGTTGTCCATCCGTGTACGGAACATTCAGTCTCTGAATCCAGAACCCCCCCCCCCCCGGTGGGAGGATTATATGGGGGGGGGGGTTCTGGAATGGTTGGTGAACACGGTCAATGTGGATCTGATGTAGATCTCCTACTTCTCACATTGGAGGAGTTCTCATCATTTCTGATGAGAAATGGGGGGGTGCTGGGAGTCTAGACCTGTTCCTCATGATGATGATGATGATGGGGGGGGGGGGGGGGGGGGGTCAAGTCCTCTTTGGTGAGCGGACAGTGTTTCCGGTGGGGGGGGGGGGGGGGGGCTGTCTAAGGTCTAGATGTAGAATAGAATACCTGTTTCTCACGTGGGGGGGGGGGGGTGTCTGGCTGTCGCTGGTGAGCAGATCATTGGTGTTCCCAGGAGGGGGGGGGTCAGAGGTCTCAATATATACTACCTGTTTCTCATGGTGGGGGGGTTCAGGGTCTAGGTGTAGAATACCGGTTTCTCACGGTGGGGGGGGGGGGGGGTGTTTGGCGGTCTCAGGGGAACAGACCACCGGTATTCCGATGAGGAATTTTTCAGCAAACTGTGAAATATTTTCAGATAAAAGTTGTCTGAGAGGAGTCATTGTCCTCCAATCACACCAACCTATCCCGTATCACCGCACAGAGGAGGGCTCCTACCCCAGGAGCTTACACTCTAATGAGGAAGATGTTCCACATACAGATGGGATATATAAACACTGACAGAGGGTGGCATTCAATACCCCCCTCCCCCCCCCCACCGATGACCTCACCACTGAGCAGAAGCCATCTGTCATAACATTGGATTCTTTAACCCTTCGGCAGTAAAGGTTGTAGCCGGAGTTCTGCTTTAATTGCCCTTAAAGGGGCCCTCTGACTGGGAATCTGGACTTACTGAGATGTAACCCCCCCCCCCCCCCCCCATCTGTGTCCTTAGACTTCCACGTGCCAAGGGCAAGTCTTCTCTGATTGGTCATAGAACAAACGGCTCCAGCATTTGTGAGTAACCTCCAGACAGGTCCTCTTCATGGACTGATACAGAGATGTGGGGAACCCCTCATAATGAGCCCAGCAGGGGTACAGACCCGGGAACTCAGCACAGGGATGGTGGGAACCCTTCATAATGGGCACAGCGGGTGTACAGACCTGGGAACTCAGCACAGGGATGGGGGAGCCCCTCATAATGGGCACAGCAGGTGTACAGACCCGGGAACTCAGCACAGGGATGGTGGGAACCCCTCATAATGGGCACAGCGGGGGTACAGACCTGGGAACTCAGCACAGGGATGGTGGGAACCCCTCATAATGGGCACAGCGGGGGTACAGACCTGGGAACTCAGCACAGGGATGGTGGGAACCCCTCATAATGGGCACAGCGGGTGTACAGACCCGGGAACTTAGCACGGGGATGGTGGGAACCCCTCATAATGGGCACAGCGGGTGTACAGACCCGGGAACTCAGCACAGGGATGGTGGGAACCCCTCATAATGGGCACAGCGGGTGTACAGACCCGGGAACTCAGCACAGGGATGGGGGGAACCCCTCATAATGGGCACAGCGGGTGTACAGACCCGGGAACTCAGCACAGGGATGGTGGGAACCCCTCATAATGGGCACAGCGGAGGTACAGACCCGGGACTCAGCACAGGGATGGTGGGAAACTGCCATTCCACTCCCTGACAACGAGGTGTGAGGTTGCTGGTTCCTTAGCTCGTGTGCTTCCAGAAGCCAGGGGCTAGAGTTGCTTCTCTGCCCCAGGAAGGATGCTGGATCCTGGGGCGGACTCTGGCGGGGGCCCCCTGCATAGGCCTGAGACTATGGAAGACATGGAGCTCGGCCCAAGGAGGGGTGAATCCCTGTCTACCTTTAGACGGAGGACTGTTGAAAAGCTGAGGCGGATTGGGAAAGAGGAGGAGAAATTGGCAACTTTGAAAGTAGAATTTAAAAAGAAAAAGTTGTATTGTGCCAAACTGTACAGTAAGAAGAGACCGGCTCTGAGGCCTGAATTGAAGCTTTGAGGAAGCAGAAAGAGTTGGTGAGCTCTCTGAAGGAAAGCAGTGGAGCATTTAAGGAGAAATGCAGGAATGAGGAACGTTTCAGCCGTATGAGGAGAGGAACTCAGCACAGGGATGGGGGGAACCCCTCATAATGGGCACAGCGGGGGTGCAGACCCGGTAACTCAGCACAGGGATGGGGGGAACCCCTCATAATTGGCACAGTGGGGTACAGACCCGGGAACTCAGCACAGGAATGGTGGGAACCCCTCATAATGGGCACAGCGGGTGTACAGACCCGGGAACTCAGCACAGGGATGGGGGGAACCCCTCATAATGGGCACAGCGGGGGTACAGACCCGGTAACTCAGCACAGGGATGGGGGGAACCCCTCATAATGGGCACAGTGGGGTACAGACCCGGGAACTCAGCACAGGAATGGTGGGAACCCCTCGTAATGGGCACAGTGGGGTACAGACCCGGGAACTCAGCATAGGAATGGTAGGGACCCCTCATAATGGGCACAGTGGGTGTACAGACCCGGGAACTCAGCACAGGGATGGTGGGGACCCCTGGTAATGGATGGAGTAGAGCTCACTGGCCTCGGTTCTCGGTGCAGCAGCGCAGCGTTCTATACTCCATTGCAGAGTTTTGCTGGCGGTCCTCCAGCAGGGATCCAGGAACCAGTAAAGGATTAATGTCACGGTGTTTATAGTCGGGTTGAATGATGTCGGAGGTGGAAGGAGAGGAATGCTATTAGTGGCGTTCTTCATCTAAGTGGCTCTTCAGTTGTTGAGGAGTGTCGGAGTTCAGTGCTGGAGAAGCTTCTAGAAGGAGAGGACTTTGTTCCTCTGTACAGATTGGGTAGGAAATCAATTTTCATCTCCACTTCAACATGCAATCGCAGATCACAAAACCGACCGATCTCCACCCAGCATGAAGGACAATGCCAGGTGTAAGGTGGAGGAAATTACTGACCTAAATCTCTGTGATCTGGTGATCTCACTGCCATGAGTCACACAGAGGGGAGGAGGGGATGGCGAAGCCACAGCAGGTCCAGCAACAGAGAATCACCTAACCAATATTCGGCCAAGATCGTCCATCATTCTATAAGATTCCACCATTCACCAAGATCCCCTCCATCTACCAAGATCATCATCTGCCAAGATCCCCTCCATCTACCGAGATCATCATCTGCCAAGATCCCCTCCATCTACCGAGATCATCATCTGCCAAGATCCACCGAGATCATCATCTGCCAAGATCCCCTCCATCTACCGAGATCATCATCTGCCAAGATCCCCTCCATCTACCGAGATCATCATCTGCCAAGGTCCCCTCCATCTACCGAGATCATCATCTGCCAAGATCCCCTCCATCTACCGAGATCATCCTCTGCCAAGATCCACCGAGATCATCCTCTGCCAAGATCCCCTCCGTCTACCGAGATCATCATCTGCCAAGATCCCCTCCATCTACCGAGATCATCATCTGCCAAGGTCCCCTCCTACTGAGATCATCATCTGCCAAGGTCCCCTCCGTCTACCGAGATCATCCTCTGCCAAGATCCCCTCCATCTACCGAGATCATCATCTGCCAAGGTCCCCTCCATCTACCGAGATCATCATCTGCCAAGGTCCCCTCCATCTACTGAGATCATCATCTGCCAAGATCCCCTCCATCTACCGAGATCATCATCTGCCAAGGTCCCCTCCATCTACCGAGATCATCATCTGCCAAGGTCCCCTCCATCTACCGAGATCATCATCTGCCAAGATCCCCTCCATCTACCGAGATCATCATCTGCCAAGATCCCCTCCATCTACCGAGATCATCATCTGCCAAGATCCCCTCCATCTACCGAGATCATCATCTGCCAAGATCCCCTCCATCTACCGAGATCATCATCTGCCAAGATCCCCCTCCATCTACCGAGATCATCCTCTGCCAAGATCCCCTCCGTCTACCGAGATCATCCTCTGCCAAGATCCCCTCCGTCTACCGAGATCATCATCTGCCAAGATCACCTCCGTCTACCGAGATCATCCTCTGCCAAGGTCCCCTCCGTCTACCGAGATCATCCTCTGCCAAGGTCCCCTCCGTCTACCGAGATCATCATCTGCCAAGATCACCTCCGTCTACCGAGATCATCATCTGCCAAGGTCCCCTCCATCTACCGAGATCATCATCTGCCAAGGTCCCCTCCATCTACCGAGATCATCATCTGCCAAGATCACCTCCGTCTACTGAGATCATCCTCTGCCAAGATCCCCTCCGTCTACCGAGATCATCATCTGCCAAGATCACCTCCGTCTACCGAGATCATCCTCTGCCAAGATCACCTCCGTCTACCGAGATCATCCTCTGCCAAGGTCCCCTTCATCTACCGAGATCATCCTCTGCCAAGATCCCCTCCATCTACCGAGATCATCATCTGCCAAGATCACCTCCGTCTACCGAGACCATCCTCTGCCAAGATCCCCTCCATCTACCGAGATCATCCTCTGCCAAGATCCCCTCCATCTACCGAGATCATCCTCTGCCAAGATCCCCTCTAACCACCGAGATCATCATCCACCATCTGCTGAGATTCCCCCTATGCACCGAGACCCCATCCTCATCCACAGAGATTCCACCATCCACAGAGATCATAATCCGATTCGATCAGTTAGGATTTGTTCAATTTTACATTTCAAAAAGCGAAACTTGGTGGTGAAATCTGGAGAAGTCGGAGAGGAGGCTGACTTTAAAATGCCAAATCTCAGAAGGCCTTCCCATAAAATCATTATTGCACCGAGTGGAGAGGCGACTCCGGCCTGGCACCGAGTGGAGAGGCGACTCCTGCCTGGCACCGAGTGGAGAGGCGACTCCGGCCTGGCACCGAGTGGAGAGGCAACTCCGGCCTGGCACCAATTGTAGGGACCACTCCGACCTTGCACAGATTGGAGACACAAGTTCCTTTATAGGTCAGGCTTGGTGCTCCTCTGATGTCTCACCTTATTCTGACATCACCCCCCGGCTCCTGAGTGCACACAGCAGTACAGAGCTCAGTAGAGGACAATGCAGGAAGATGGTATTTAATAAAAGTCCCACCTCTGATCAGACACCACAAGGGGGCCGCAGTGACCTTCATTAACCAGAAGGGTCTCCTCTGTGCCCCCCTCTGATGAAGTGTCAGTAGTTGGGTGTAATCTCCGGTGACATTCTCCCTCCCGGTACAGATCTGATCACTAGAGAGTCTACATAGGACGGATCTGCTGTGTCTAGGGGCCCGCTGAATGGGGACCATGGAGGGCCCATCCTGTGTTGTGTGGAGCTCAGCAGGCAGCGGGGGGCGCTCTCCCTCCACTCGTCCAGCTCTCCAGCTCATGGAAGGATTTGCTCAGTCCTAATAATAACCTGGCTGAGCCGAGGCCTGGCAGAGCCGGAGGAGCACAAAGAGAGCACACATAGAGGGCTAAAAATACCACCCCCACCTGGAGCCAGCGACTTAACCCGCTGCGTGCCACCTGCACCCCCCACCTGGAGCCAGCGACTTAACCCGCTCCGTGCCACCTGCACCCCCCACCTGGAGCCAGCGACTTAACCCACTGCGTGCCACCTGCACCCCCCACCTGGAGCCAGCGACTTAACCCACTGCGTGCCACCTGCACCCCCCACCTGGAGCCAGCGACTTAACCCGCTCCGTGCCACCTGCACCCCCCACCTGGAGCCAGCGACTTAACCCGCTCCGTGCCACCTGCACCCCCCACCTGGAGCCAGCGACTTAACCCGCTGCGTGCCACCTGCACCCCCCACCTGGAGCCAGCGACTTAACCCGCTGCGTGCCACTTGCACCCCCCACCTAGAGCCAGCGACTTAACCCCATCCGTGCCACCTGCACCCCCCACCTGGAGCCAGCGACTTAACCCGCTGCGTGCCACCTGCACCCCCCACCTGGAGCCAGCGACTTAACCCGCTGCGTGCCACCTGCACCCCCCACCTGGAGCCAGCGACTTAACCCGCTGCGTGCCACCTGCACCCCCCACCTGGAGCCAGCGACTTAACCCGCTCCGTGCCACCTGCACCCCCCACCTGGAGCCAGCGACTTAACCCGCTCCATGGCACCTGCACCCCCCCCCCACCTGGAGCCAGCGACTTAACCCGCTCCGTGCCACCTGCACCCCCCACCTGGACCCAGCGACTTAACCCCTTCCGTGCCACCTGCACCCCATCTGGAGCCAGGGACTTAACCCCCTCCGTGCCACCTGCACCCCATCTGGAGCCAGGGACTTAACCCCATCCGTGCCACCCGCACCCCACCCACTGATGGCAAGACTTAACCCTTTCAGGGGAGATCCCAACACAGCGCAGGCATCACCAAACCCCCCACCGACACACAATTACCCCCCTGTGTCCTCCGCAGGACCACCACCCATTAACCCCTTCATGGCCATAGGGATGCCTACACAGGACAGCATTAACCCTTCACAGCCCAGACATCGGCAACTAAACCCATTAACCCCTTCATGACCATTGGGATACCTACACAGGACAGCATTAACCCTTCACAGCCCAGACACAGGCAACTAAACCCATTAACCCCTTCATGGCCATAGGGATACCTACACAGTACAGCATTAACCCTTCACAGCCCAGACACAGGCAACTAAACCCATTAACCCCTTCATGGCCAGAGGGATACCTGCACAGGACAGCATTAACCCTTCACAGCCCAGACACCGGCAACTAAACCCCATAACCCCTTAATGGGCAGAGAGTGCCTATCCCACCCCACTCCAACTGGGACTGGGCAGAACTCACAGCGCAAAGCAAAAACCATCCCAAATACAAAGAGTTAATCCTATATGACCCAGATATAAGGCGATAACCCTATACATACCCCATATATAGAGAATTAACCCTTCATATTCCATATATGGAGAGTTAACCCTTTACAAACCATATATATATATATATATATATATATACTTGCCATACATACCCCACATATGAAGTTAACCCTACATACCCCACATATGAAGAGTTAACCCTACAAACCCTGAATATGAGATAAATGTTAACCCCTTCATTACTAATGATGTTCCCTCCCCACAGATTCTGGAAATTGCCACCCTTGTTAGTGAAGGGTGAATTCCCACGCTATGACAGTAGATGTCCCTCCATGGATGGCGGTCGGGCTCACGTCTGTCATGGCGCCGGGGTTAATCATGAGGTTGGCACATAGAGATGGAAAAGTTCTGTCCAGGATAAGAAGTCCTCCTGACATCAGAGATGATCCTGGCATCCCCTATAGGTGCTGATCCTCTGCAGAGCATTGCCTCCATAGGCCCTTTATGGTCAGATATAGGAGGACGGAGGTTTAACCTTTTCCAGTCTGGGGATCACAGGGGGGAGGGGGGCATTAGGGGGTGATAGGCGCAGGGTCTTCATTCATTCGGATTTAATTCAGGTTTCTGCACAGCTACAAGACCAGAAACACAGCCTGAGGATTGTAGTCTTCCAGGGAGAGAAGAGAATTCCATTCACAATCTTACCAGATAACCAATAATGGACCCCCCCCCCCCGGAACCGGTTCCCTCCATGTAACTACATGTCCTCCGATAGAGATTGGAGAGTCTTATCTAAACCAGGACACCTAACCCAGGGAAGGGAAGAGGGACCTGTTTGGAATGAGGACTCTGAACCACTGGAGATCAGAATCCTGTACTGACCCCCCTGAACCCAGGATTGTGTTTTCAGCACCCAAAACTGCAATCATCAGTGAGGGTGTCAATCCTGAATACAGAAGTTCCATCTCCGTGTTCTGTCCGCCCCCGGCCCCGTACCCCACTCACCTGACTCCTAAGGTCCCTTCCACATGGGGCAGACCCCACCAGGAGTCTGTCTGCTCAGTGGGGAACTTGTTTACTGATCCTCGCTGAGCAGGCTGATGGGTGGTCTCTGCCCGTTACACTTACACAGCCCGCTCTCCTTCATGGGCTGTCAGATGTAATTAGACTGTGTTGCTGCCCCAGCATACCTGACCCTAACTCAGGCTGTGTGCTGCCCCGGCATACCTGACCCTAACTCAGACTGTGTGCTGCCCCGGCATACCTGACCCTAACTCGGGCTGTGTGCTGCCCCGGCATACCTGACCCTAACTCGGGCTGTGTGCTGCCCCGGCATACCTGACCCTAACTCGGGCTGTGTGCTGCCCCGGCATACCTGACCCTAACTCGGCCTGTGTGCTGCCCCAACCTACCAGACCTTACCTCCTTCTCTTCATTAAAGGCCCCCGTGCCATCACAGTCCCTACGGGGCCCTGTTCCCACTTCCAGGGACTCCTGAGGGTCGTGATTGTAAGGGAGTGCTGTTCCACTGCAACTGGGTTCCCTCTCCACTGCAAGACCCCAGGTGGGTTGTGACACTCAGGCTGTGTGCTGCCCCAACCTACCTGACCCTAACTCAGGCTGTGTGCTGCCCCGGCATACCTGACCCTAACTCAGGCTGTGTGCTGCGCCAACCTACCTGACCCTAACTCAGGCTGTGTGCTGCCCCAACCTACCTGACCTTAACTCAGGCTGTGTGCTGCCCCGGCATACCTGACCCTAACTCAGACTGTGTGCTGCCCCAACCTACCTGACCCTAACTCAGACTGTGTGCTGCCCCAATCTACCTGACCCTAACTCAGGCTGTGTGCTGCCCCGGGATACCTGACCCTAACTCAGGCTGTGTGCTGCCCCGGCATACCTGACCCTAACTCGGGCTGTGTGCTGCCCCAACCTACCAGACCCTAACTCGGGCTGTGTGCTGCCCCGGCATACCTGACCCTAACTCAGGCTGTGTGCTGCCCCAATCTACCTGACCCTAACTCAGGCTGTGTGCTGCCCCGGCATACCTGACCCTAACTCGGGCTGTGTGCTGCCCCAACCTACCAGACCCTAACTCGGGTTGTGTGCTGCCCCGGCATACCTGACCCTAACTCGGGCTGTGTGCTGCCCCAACCTACCAGACCCTAACTCGGGCTGTGTGCTGCCCCGGGATACCTGACCCTAACTCGGGCTGTGTGCTGCCCCGGGATACCTGACCCTAACTCAGGCTGTGTGCTGCCCCGGGATACCTGACCCTAACTCAGGCTGTGTGCTGCCCCAACCTACCTGACCCTAACTCAGGCTGTGTGCTGCCCCGGCATACCTGACCCTAACTCAGGCTGTGTGCTGCCCCAACCTACCTGACCCTAACTCAGACTGTGTGCTGCCCCAATCTACCTGACCCTAACTCAGGCTGTGTGCTGCCCCGGCATACCTGACCCTAACTCAGGCTGTGTGCTGCCCCGGGATACCTGACCCTAACTCAGGCTGTGTGCTGCCCCAACCTACCTGACCTTAACTCAGGCTGCGTGCTGCCCCGGCATACCTGACCCTAACTCAGACTGTGTGCTGCCCCAACCTACCTGACCCTAACTCAGACTGTGTGCTGCCCCAATCTACCTGACCCTAACTCAGGCTGTGTGCTGCCCCGGCATACCTGACCCTAACTCAGGCTGTGTGCTGCCCCAATCTACCTGACCCTAACTCAGGCTGTGTGCTGCCCCAATCTACCTGACCCTAACTCAGGCTGTGTGCTGCCCCAACCTACCTGACCCTAACTCAGACTGTGTGCTGCCCCGGGATACCTGACCCTAACTCAGGCTGTGTGCTGCCCCAACCTACCTGACCCTAACTCAGGCTGTGTGCTGCCCCAACCTACCTGACCCTAACTCAGGCTGTGTGCTGCCCCGGCATACCTGACCCTAACTCAGGCTGTGTGCTGCCCCGGCATACCTGACCCTAACTCAGGCTGTGTGCTGCCCCGGCATACCTGACCCTAACTCAGGCTGTGTGCTGCCCCAATCTACCTGACCCTAACTCAGGCTGTGTGCTGCCCCGGCATACCTGACCCTAACTCAGGCTGTGTGCTGCCCCAATCTACCTGACCCTAACTCAGGCTGTGTGCTGCCCCGGCATACCTGACCCTAACTCAGGCTGTGCGCTGCCCCAGGATACCTCCCCAGTATGGGGGAGGGGGTATGTAGTACAGTATTGGATGGTGAGGGGTATGTAGGACAGTATGGGGGAGGGGTATGTAGTACAGTATGGAGGAGGGGGTGTAGTACAGTGTGAGGGAGGGGGATGTAGTACAGTATGGGGGAGGGGGCGTAGTACAGTGTGGGGGAGGGGGAAGTAGTACAGTATGAAATATAGGGGAGGGGAATATAGTATAGTATGGGGGAGGGGGTGTAGTACAGTATGGGGGAGGTGGATGTAGTACAGTATGGGGGAGGGGGGATGTAGTACAGTATGGGGGAGGGGGTGTAGTACAGTATGAAGGATTGGGGAGGGGAATGTAGTACAGTATGGGGAGGGGGAATGTAGTACAGTATGGGGAAGGGGGTGTAGTACAGGATGGTGGAGGGGGAATGTAGTATAGTATGGGGGAGGGGGAATGTAGTATAGTATGGGGGAGGGGGATGTATGGGGAGGGGGGTGTAGTACAGTATGGGGGAGGGGAATGTAGTACACTGTTTGGGGAAGGGGGGTGTAGTACAGTGTGGGAATGTAGTACAGTATGGGGGAGGGGGGTGTGCTGCCCCAACCTACCTGACCCTAACTCAGGCTGTGCGCTGCCCTGGCATACCTCCCCAGTATGGGGGAGGGGGTATGTAGTACAGTATTGGATGGTGAGGGGTATGTAGGACAGTATGGGGGAGGGGTATGTAGTACAGTATTGGATGGGAGAGGGGTATGCAGTACAGTATGGAAGAGGGTATGGGGATGTAGTACAGTATGGGGGAGGGGGATGTAGTACAGTATGGGGGGTGTAGTACAGTATGGGGGAGGGGGATGTAGTACAGTATGGGGGAGGGGTGTAGTACAGTATGAAATATAGGGGAGGGGAATATAGTATAGTATGGGGGAGGGGTGTAGTACAGTATGGGGGAGGTGGATGTAGTACAGTATGGGGGAGGGGGATGTAGTACAGTATGGGGGAGGGGGTGTAGTACAGTATGAAGGATTGGGGAGGGGAATGTAGTACAGTATGGGGGAGGGGGAATGTAGTACAGTATGGGGGAGGGGGTGTAGTACAGTATGGGGGAGGGGGGATGTAGTACAGTATGGGGGAGGGGGGTGTAGTACAGTATGAAGGATTGGGGAGGGGAATGTAGTACAGTATGGGGGAGGGGGAATGTAGTACAGTATGGGGGAGGGGGTGTAGTACAGGATGGGGGAGGGGGGATGTAGTTTAGGATGGGGGAGGGGGGATGTAGTTTAGTATGGGGGAGGGGGAATGTAGTATAGTATGGGGGAGGGGGGTGTAGTACAGTATGGCGGAGGCGAATGTAGTACAGTGTGGGGGAGGGGGGTGTGCTGCCCAACCTACCTGACCCTAACTCAGGCTGTGTGCTGCCCCAGGATACCTCCACAGTATGGGGGAGGGGGTATGTAGTACAGTATTGGATGGGAGAGGGGTATGCAGTACAGTATGGAGGAGGGGGTATGGGGATGTAGTACAGTATGGGGGAGGGGGATGTAGTACAGTATGGGGGAGGGGGATGTAGTACAGTATGGGGGAGGGGGATGTAGTACAGTATTGGATGGGAGAGGGGTATGCAGTACGGTATGGGGATGTAGTACAGTATGGGGGAGGGGGATGTAGTACAGTATGGGGGGGTGTAGTACAGTGTGAGGGAGCGGGGTGTAGTACAGTATGGGGGAGGGGGGATGTATGGGGGAGGGGGCTGTAGTACAGTATGGGGGAGGGGAATGTAGTACAGTGTGGGGGAGGGGGGTGTTCTGCCCCGGCATACCTGACCCTAATTCAGACTGTGTGCTGCCCCGGCATACCTGACCCTAACTCAGGCTGTGTGCTGCCCCAACCTACCTGACCCTAACTCAGGCTGTGTGCTGCCCCAACCTACCTGACCCTAACTCAGGCTGTGTGCTGCCCCGGGATACCTCCACAGTATGGGGGAGGGGGTATGTAGTACAGTATTGGATGGTGAGGGGTATGTAGGACAGTATGGGGGAGGGGTATGTAGTACAGTATTGGATGGGAGAGGGGTATGCAGTACAGTATGGAGGAGGGGGTATGGGGATGTAGTACAGTATGGGGGAGGGGGATGTAGTACAGTATGGGGGGGTGTAGTACAGTGTGAGGGAGCGGGGTGTAGTACAGTATGGGGGAGGGGGGATGTAGTACAGTATTGGATGGTGAGGGGTATGTAGGACAGTATGGGGGAGGGTATGTAGTACAGTATTGGATGGGAGAGGGGTATGCAGTACAGTATGGAGGAGGGGGTATGGGGATGTAGTACAGTATGGGGGAGGGGGATGTAGTACAGTATGGGGGGGTGTAGTACAGTGTGAGGGAGCGGGGTGTAGTACAGTATGGGGGAGGGGGGATGTATGGGGGAGGGGGGTGTAGTACAGTATGGGGGAGGGGAATGTAGTACAGTGTGGGGGAGGGGGGTGTGCTGCCCCGGCATACCTGACCCTAATTCAGACTGTGTGCTGCCCCGGCATACCTGACCCTAACTCAGGCTGTGTGCTGCCCCAACCTACCTGACCCTAACTCAGGCTGTGTGCTGCCCCGGGATACCTGACCCTAACTCAGGCTGTGTGCTGCCCCGGGATACCTGACCCTAACTCAGGCTGTGTGCTGCCCCGGCATACCTGACCCTAACTCAGGCTGTGTGCTGCCCCGGCATACCTGACCCTAACTCAGGCTGTGTGCTGCCCCAACCTACCTGACCCTAATTCAGACTGTGTGCTGCCCCGGGATACCTGACCCTAACTCAGGCTGTGTGCTGCCTCAACCTACCTGACCCTAACTCAGGCTGTGTGCTGCCCCAACCTACCTGACCCTAACTCAGGCTGTGTGCTGCCCCAACCTACCTGACCCTAACTCAGGCTGTGTGCTGCCCCAACCTACCTGACCCTAACTCAGGCTGTGTGCTGCCCCAACCTACCTGACCCTAACTCAGGCTGTGTGCTGCCCCAACCTACCTGACCCTAACTCAGGCTGTGTGCTGCCCCAACCTACCTGACCCTAACTCAGGCTGTGTGCTGCCCCAACCTACCTGACCCTAACTCAGGCTGTGTGCTGCCCCAACCTACCTGACCCTAACTCAGGCTGTGTGCTGCCCCAACCTACCTGACCCTAACTCAGGCTGTGTGCTGCCCCAACCTACCTGACCCGAACTCTGGCTGTGTGCTGCCCCGGCATACCTGACCCTAACTCAGGCTGTGTGCTGCCCCAACCTACCTGACCCTAACTCAGACTGTGTGCTGCCTCAATCTACCTGACCCTAACTCAGGCTGTGTGCTGCCCCGGCATACCAAACCCTAACTCAGGCTGTGTGCTGCCCCAATCTACCTGAAGCTAACTCAGACTGTGTGCTGCCCCGGCATACCTGACCCTAACTCAGGCTGTGTGCTGCCCCGGCATACCTGACCCTAACTCAGGCTGTGTGCTGCCCCGGCATACCTGACCCTAACTCAGGCTGTGTGCTGCCCCGGCATACCTGACCCTAACTCAGGCTGTGTGCTGCCCTGTCATACCTGACCCTAACTCAGGCTGTGTGCTGCCCCAACCTACCAGACCCTAACTCAGGCTGTGTGCTGCCCCGGGATACCTGACCCTAACTCAGGCTGTGTGCTGCCCCGGGATACCTGACCCTAACTCAGGCTGTGTGCTGCCCCTGGATACCAGACCCTAACTCAGGCTGTGTGCTGCCCCGGGATACCTGACCCTAACTCAGGCTGTGTGCTGCCCCAACCTACCTGACCCTAACTCAGACTGTGTGCTGCCCTGTCATACCTGACCCTAACTCAGGCTGTGTGCTGCCCCAATCTACCTGACCCTAACTTAGGCTGTGTGCTACCCCGGGATACCTGACCCTAACTCAGGCTGTGTGCTGCCTCAACCTACCTGACCCTAACTCAGGCTGTGTGCTGCCCCAATCTACCTGACCCTAACTCAGGCTGTGTGCTGCCCCAATCTACCTGACCCTAACTCAGGCTGTGTGCTGCCCCGGGATACCTGACCCTAACTCAGGCTGTGTGCTGCCCTGGCATACCTGACCCTAACTCAGGCTGTGTGCTGCCCCAATCTACCTGACCCTAACTCAGACTGTGTGCTGCCCCAATCTACCTGACCCTAACTCAGGCTGTGTGCTGCCCCGGGATACCTGACCCTAACTCAGGCTGTGTGCTGCCCCTGCATACCTGACCCTAACTCAGGCTGTGTGCTGCCCCAACCTACCAGACCCTAACTCAGGCTGTGTGCTGCCCCGGCATACCTGATCCTAACTCAGGCTGTGTGCTGCCCCAATCTACCTGACCCTAACTCAGACTGTGTGCTGCCCCGGGATACCTGACCCTAACTCAGGCTGTGTGCTGCCCCCGGCCTACCTGACCCTAACTCAGGCTGTGTGCTGCCCCAACCTACCTGACCCGAACTCAGGCTGTGTGCTGCCCCGGCATACCTGACCCTAACTCAGGCTGTGTGCTGCCCCAACCTACCTGACCCTAACTCAGGCTGTGTGCCGCCCCAACCTACCTGACCCGAATTCAGGCTGTGTGCTGCCCCGGCATACCTGACCCTAACTCAGGCTGTGTGCTGCCCCAAACTACCTGACCCTAACTCAGGCTGTGTGCTGCCCCGGGATACCTCCACAGTATGGGGGAGGGGTATGTAGTACAGTATTGGATGGTGAGGGGTATGTAGGACAGTATGGGGGAGGGGTATGTAGTACAGTATTGGATGGGAGAGGGGTATGCAGTACAGTATGGAGGAGGGGGTATGGGGATGTAGTACAGTATGGGGGAGGGGGATGTAGTACAGTATGGGGGAGGGGTGTAGTACAGTATGAAGGATGGGGGAGGGGGGTGTAGTACAGTATGGGGGAGGGGGGTGTAGTACAGTATGGGGGAAGGGTTTAGTACAGTATGAAGGATGGGGAGGGGGGTGTAGTACAGTATGGGGGAGGGGGGTGTAGTACAGTATGGGGGAGGGGAATGTAGTATAGTATGGGGGAGGGGGGGTGTAGTACAGTATGGGGGAGGAGGGGGGATGTAGTACAGGATGGGGGAGGGGGGATAGTTTATTATGGGGGAGGGGGAATGTAGTATAGTATGGGGGTGGGGGAGGGGGAATGTAGTATAGTATGGGGGAGGGGGATGTATGGGGGAGGGGGTGTATGGGGGAGGGGGAATGTAGTACAGTATGGGGGAGGGGGGTGTAGTACAGTATGGGGGAGGGGATGTAGTACAGTGTGGGGGAGGGGAGTGTAGTACAGTGTGGGGGAGGGGGAGTGTAGTACAGTGTGGGGGAGGGGGATGTAGTACAGTGTGGGGGAGGGGGTGTAGTACAGTATGGGGGAGGGGGTGTAGTACAGTATGAAGAATTGAGGAGGGGAATGTAGTACAGTATGGGGGAGGAGGGGGGATGTAGTACAGGATGGGGGTGGGGGAGGGGGAATGTAGTATAGTATGGGGGAGGGGGATGTATGGGGGAGGGGGAATGTAGTACAGTATGGGGGAGGGGGGTGTAGTACAGTATGGGGGAGGGGATGTAGTACAGTGTGGGGGAGGGGAGTAAAGTACAGTGTGGGGGAGGGGGAGTGTAGTACAGTATGGGGGAGGGGGGTGTAGTACAGTATGGGGGAGGGCGTATGTAGTACAGTATGGGGGAGGGGGGTGTAGTATAGTATGGGGGAGGGGGTGTAGTATAGTATGGGGGAGGGGATGTAGTACAGTATGGGGGAGGGGGGTGTAGTACAGTGTGGGGGAGGGGTGTGTAGCACAGTATGGGGGAGGGGGTGTAGCACAGTATGGGGGAGGGGGTGTAGCACAGTATGGGGGAGGGGGTGTAGTACAGTGTGGGGGAAGGGGGTGTAGTACAGTGTGGGGGAGGGGGAATGTAGTACAGTATGGGGGAGGGGTGTGTAGTACAGTGTGGGGGAGGGGTGTGTAGTACAGTATGGGGGAGGGGGTGTAGCACAGTATGGGGGAGGGGTGTGTAGTACAGTATGGGGGAGGGGTGTGTAGTACAGTGTGGTGGAGGGGGGTGTAGTACAGTGTGGGGGAGGGGGTGTAGTACAGTATGGGGGAGGTGGATGTAGTACAGTATGGGGGAGGGGGGATGTAGTACAGTATGGGGGAGGGGGGTGTAGTACAGTATGAAGGATTGGGGAGGGGAATGTAGTATAGTATGGGGGAGGGGGAATGTAGTATAGTATGGGGGAGGGGGGATGTATGGGGGAGGGGGGTGTAGTACAGTATGGGGGAGGGGAATGTAGTACAGTGTGGGGGAGGGGGGTGTAGTACAGCGTGGGGGAGGGGGAATGTAGTACAGTGTGGGGGAGGGGGGTGTAGTACAGTATGGGGGAGGGGAATGTAGTACAGTGTGGGGGAGGGGGGTGTAGTACAGTATGGTGGAGGGGGGTGTGCTGCCCAACCTACCTGACCCTAACTCAGGCTGTGTGCTGCCCCGGGATACCTCCACAGTATGGGGGAGGGGGTATGTAGTACAGTATTGGATGGTGAGGGGTATGTAGGACAGTATGGGGGAGGGGTATGTAGTACAGTATTGGATGGGAGAGGGGTATGCAGTACAGTATGGAGGAGGGGGTATGGGGATGTAGTACAGTATGGGGGAGGGGGATGTAGTACAGTATGGGGGAGGGGGATGTAGTACAGTATGGGGGAGGGGGGATGTATGGGGGAGGGGGGTGTAGTACAGTATGGGGGAGGGGAATGTAGTACAGTGTGGGGGAGGGGGGTGTAGTACAGTGTGGGGGAGGGGGGTGTGCTGCCCCGGCATACCTGACCCTAATTCAGACTGTGTGCTGCCCCGGCATACCTGACCCTAACTCAGGCTGTGTGCTGCCCCAACCTACCTGACCCTAACTCAGGCTGTGTGCTGCCCCGGCATACCTGACCCTAACTCAGGCTGTGTGCTGCCCCCGGCATACCTGACCCTAACTCAGGCTGTGTGCTGCCCCCGGCATACCTGACCCTAACTCAGGCTGTGTGCTGCCCCAACCTACCTGACCCTAACTCAGGCTGTGTGCTGCCCCAACCTACCTGACCCTAACTCAGGCTGTGTGCTGCCCCGGGATACCTGACCCTAACTCAGGCTGTGTGTTGCCCCGGCATACCTGACCCTAACTCAGGCTGTGTGCTGCCCCAACCTACCTGACCCTAACTCAGACTGTGTGCTGCCCCGGGATACCTGACCCTAACTCAGGCTGTGTGCTGCCCCGGCATACCTGACCCTAACTCAGGCTGTGTGCTGCCCCAACCTACCTGACCCGAACTCAGGCTGTGTGCTGCCCCGGCATACCTGACCCTAACTCAGGCTGTGTGCTGCCCCAACCTACCTGACCCGAACTCAGGCTGTGTGCTGCCCCGGCATACCTGACCCTAACTCAGGCTGTGTGCTGCCCCAACCTACCTGACCCTAACTCAGACTGTGTGCTGCCCCGGCATACCTGACCCTAACTCAGACTGTGTGCTGCCCCGGCATACCTGACCCTAACTCAGACTGTGTGCTGCCCCGGGATACCTGACCCTAACTCAGGCTGTGTGCTGCCCCGGGATACCTGACCCTATTTCAGGCTGTGTGCTGCCCTGGCATACCTGACCCTAACTCAGGCTGTGTGCTGCCCCGGCATACCTGACCCTAACTCAGGCTGTGTGCTGCCCCAACCTACCTGACCCTAACTCAGGCTGTGTGCTGCCCCGGGATACCTGACCCTAACTCAGGCTGTGTGCTGCCTCAACCTACCTGACCCTAACTCAGGCTGTGTGCTGCCTCAACCTACCTGACCCTAACTCAGGCTGTGTGCTGCCCCAACCTACCTGACCCTAACTCAGACTGTGTGCTGCCCGGCATACCTGACCCTAACTCAGGCTGTGTGCTGCCCCAATCTACCTGAACCTAACTCAGACTGTGTGCTGCCCCAATCTACCTGACCCTAACTCAGGCTGTGTGCTGCCCCGGCATACCTGACCCTAACTCAGGCTGTGTGCTGCCCCGGGATACCTGACCCTAACTCAGACTGTGTGCTGCCCCGGGATACCTGACCCTAACTCAGGCTGTGTACTGCCCCAATCTACCTGAACCTAACTCAGACTGTGTGCTGCCCCAATCTACCTGACCCTAACTCAGGCTGTGTGCTGCCCCGGCATACCTGACCCTAACTCAGGCTGTGTGCTGCCCCAACCTACCTGACCCTAACTCAGGCTGTGTGCTGCCCCGGGATACCTGACCCTAACTCAGGCTGTGTGCTGCCCCAATCTACCTGAACCTAACTCAGACTGTGTGCTGCCCCAATCTACCTGACCCTAACTCAGGCTGTGTGCTGCCCCGGCATACCTGACCCTAACTCAGGCTGTGTGCTGCCCCGGGATACCTGACCCTAACTCAGACTGTGTGCTGCCCCGGGATACCTGACCCTAACTCAGGCTGTGTACTGCCCCAATCTACCTGAACCTAACTCAGACTGTGTGCTGCCCCAATCTACCTGACCCTAACTCAGGCTGTGTGCTGCCCTGGCATACCTGACCCTAACTCAGGCTGTGTGCTGCCCCAACCTACCTGACCCTAACTCAGGCTGTGTGCTGCCCCGGGATACCTGACCCTAACTCAGGCTGTGTGCTGCCCCGGGATACCTGACCCTAACTCAGACTGTGTGCTGCCCCGGGATACCTAACCCTAACTCAGGCTGTGTACTGCCCCAACCTACCTGACCCGAACTCAGGCTGTGTGCTGCCCCGGCATACCTGACCCTAACTCAGGCTGTGTGCTGCCCCAACCTACCTGACCCTAACTTAGAATGTGTGCTGCCCCAATCTACCTGACCCTAACTCAGGCTGTGTGCTGCCCCGGCATACCAGACCCTAACTCAGGCTGTGTGCTGCCCCGGCATACCAGACCCTAACTCAGGCTGTGTGCTGCCCCGGCATAGCTGACCCTAACTCAGGCTGTGTGCTGCCCCAATCTACCTGAACCTAACTCAGACTGTGTGCTGCCCCAATCTACCTGACCCTAACTCAGGCTGTGTGCTGCCCCGGCATACCTGACCCTAACTCAGGCTGTGTGCTGCCCCAATCTACCTAACCCTAACTCAGGCTGTGTGCTGCCCCGTCATACCTGACCCTAACTCAGGCTGTGTGCTGCCCCAACCTACCTGACCCTAACTCAGGCTGTGTGCTGCCCCAACCTACCTGACCCTAACTTAGACTGTGTGCTGCCCCAATCTACCTGACCCTAACTCAGGCTGTGTCCTGCCCCGGCATACCTGACCCTAACTCAGGCTGTGTGCTGCCCCGGCATACCTGACCCTAACTCAGGCTGTGTGCTGCCCCAATCTACCTGAACCTAACTCAGACTGTGTGCTGCCCCAATCTACCTGACCCTAACTCAGGCTGTGTGCTGCCCCGGCATACCTGACCCTAACTCAGGCTGTGTGCTGCCCCGTCATACCTGACCCTAACTCAGGCTGTGTGCTGCCCCAACCTACCAGACCCTAACTCAGGCTGTGTGCTGCCCCGGGATACCTGACCCTAACTCAGGCTGTGTGCTGCCCCCGGCATACCTGACCCTAACTCAGGCTGTGTGCTGCCCCAACCTACCTGACCCTAACTCAGGCTGTGTGCTGCCCCGGGATACCTGACCCTAACTCAGGCTGTGTGCTGCCCCGGCATACCTGACCCTAACTCAGGCTGTGTGCTGCCCCAACCTACCTGACCCTAACTCAGGCTGTGTGCTACCCCAACCTACCTGACCCTAACTCAGGCTGTGTGCTGCCCCGGGATACCTGACCCTAACTCAGGCTGTGTGCTGCCCCAACCTACCTGACCCTAACTCAGGCTGTGTGCTGCCCCGGCATACCTGACCCTAACTCAGGCTGTGTGCTGCCCCGGCATACCTGACCCTAACTCAGGCTGTGTGCTGCCCCAATCTACCTGACCCTAACTCAGGCTGTGTGCTGCCCCGGGATACCTGACCCTAACTCAGGCTGTGTGCTGCCCCGGCATACCTGACCCTAACTCAGGCTGTGTGCTGCCCCAATCTACCTGACCCTAACTCAGGCTGTGTGCTGCCGCGGGATACCTGACCCTAACTCAGGCTGTGTGCTGCCCCGGCATACCTGACCCTAACTCAGGCTGTGTGCTGCCCCAATCTACCTGACCCTAACTCAGGCTGTGTGCTGCCCCGGCATACCTGACCCTAACTCAGGCTGTGTGCTGCCCCAATCTACCTGACCCTAACTCAGACTGTGTGCTGCCTCAACCTACCTGACCCTAACTCAGGCTGTGTGCTGCCCCCGGCATACCTGACCCTAACTCAGGCTGTGTGCTGCCCCGGGATACCTGACCCTAACTCAGGCTGTGTGCTGCCCCCGGCATACCTGACCCTAACTCAGGCTGTGTGCTGCCCCGGGATACCTGACCCTAACTCAGGCTGTGTGCTGCCCCGGGATACCTGACCCTAACTCAGGCTGTGTGCTGCCCCAACCTACCTGACCCTAACTCAGACTGTGTGCTGCCCCGGGATACCTGACCCTAACTCAGGCTGTGTGCTGCCCCAACCTACCTGACCCGAACTCAGGCTGTGTGCTGCCCCGGCATACCTGACCCTAACTCAGGCTGTGTGCTGCCCCAACCTACCTGACCCTATCTCAGACTGTGTGCTGCCCCGGCATACCTGACCCTAACTCAGACTGTGTGCTGCCCCGGCATACCTGACCCTAACTCAGGCTGTGTGCTGCCCCAATATACCTGACCCTAACTCAGGCTGTGTGCTGCCCCGGGATACCTGACCCTAACTCAGGCTGTGTGCTGCCCTGGCATACCTGACCCTAACTCAGGCTGTGTGCTGCCCCAATCTACCTGACCCTAACTCAGGCTGTGTGCTGCCCCAATCTACCTGACCCTAACTCAGGCTGTGTGCTGCCCCGGGATACCTGACCCTAACTCAGGCTGTGTTTTGCCTCAACCTACCTGACCCTAACTCAGGCTGTATGCTGCCCCAATCTACCTGACCCTAACTCAGGCTGTGTGCTGCCCCAATCTACCTGACCCTAACTCAGACTGTGTGCTGCCCCAATCTACCTGACCCTAACTCAGGCTGTGTGCTGCCCCGGCATACCTGACCCTAACTCAGGCTGTGTGCTGCCCCGGCATACCTGACCCTAACTCAGGCTGTGTGCTGCCCCGGCATACCTGACCCTAACTCAGGCTGTGTGCTGCCCCAACCTACCAGACCCTAACTCAGGCTGTGTGCTGCCCCGGCATACCTGATCCTAACTCAGGCTGTGTGCTGCCCCAATCTACCTGACCCTAACTCAGACTGTGTGCTGCCCCGGGATACCTGACCCTAACTCAGGCTGTGTGCTGCCCCCGGCATACCTGACCCGAACTCAGGCTGTGTGCTGCCCCAACCTACCTGACCCGAACTCAGGCTGTGTGCTGCCCCGGCATACCTGACCCTAACTCAGGCTGTGTGCTGCCCCAACCTACCTGTCCCTATCTCAGACTGTGTGCTGCCCCGGCATACCTGTCCCTAACTCAGGCTGTGTGCTGCCCCAATATACCTGACCCTAACTCAGGCTGTGTGCTGCCCCGGGATACCTTACCCTAACTCAGGCTGTGTGCTGCCCCGGCATACCTGACCCTAACTCAGGCTGTGTGCTGCCCCAACCTACCAGACCCTAACTCAGGCTGTGTGCTGCCCCGGCATACCTGATCCTAACTCAGGCTGTGTGCTGCCCCAATCTACCTGACCCTAACTCAGACTGTGTGCTGCCCCGGGATACCTGACCCTAACTCAGGCTGTGTGCTGCCCCCGGCATACCTGACCCTAACTCAGGCTGTGTGCTGCCCCAACCTACCTGACCCTAACTCAGACTGTGTGCTGCCCCGGGATACCTGACCCTAACTCAGGCTGTGTGCTGCCCCAACCTACCTGACCCGAACTCCGGCTGTGTGCTGCCCCGGCATACCTGACCCTAACTCAGGCTGTGTGCTGCCCCAACCTACCTGACCCTAACTCAGGCTGTGTGCTGCCCCAACCTACCTGACCCTAACTCAGGCTGTGTGCTGCCCTGGCATACCTGACTCTAACTCAGGCTGTGTGCTGCCCCAATCTACCTGACCCTAACTCAGGCTGTGTGCTGCCCCAATCTACCTGACCCTAACTCAGGCTGTGTGCTGCCCCGGGATACCTGACCCTAACTCAGGCTGTGTGCTGCCTCAACCTACCTGACCCTAACTCAGGCTGTGTGCTGCCTCAACCTACCTGACCCTAACTCAGGCTGTGTGCTGCCCCAATCTACCTGACCCTAACTCAGGCTGTGTGCTGCCCCGGGATACCTGACCCTAACTCAGGCTGTGTGCTGCCTCAACCTACCTGACCCTAACTCAGGCTGTATGCTGCCCCAATCTACCTGACCCTAACTCAGGCTGTGTGCTGCCCCAATCTACCTGACCCTAACTCAGACTGTGTGCTGCCCCAATCTACCTGACCCTAACTCAGGCTGTGTGCTGCCCCGGCATACCTGACCCTAACTCAGGCTGTGTGCTGCCCCGGCATACCTGACCCTAACTCAGGCTGTGTGCTGCCCCAACCTACCAGACCCTAACTCAGGCTGTGTGCTGCCCCGGCATACCTGACCCTAACTCAGGCTGTGTGCTGCCCCAATCTACCTGACCCTAACTCAGACTGTGTGCTGCCCCGGGATACCTGACCCTAACTCAGGCTGTGTGCTGCCCCCGGCATACCTGACCCTAACTCAGACTGTGTGCTGCCCCAACCTACCTGACCCTAACTCAGGCTGTGTGCTGCCCCAACCTACCTGACCCTAACTCAGGCTGTGTGCTGCCCCGGCATACCTGACCCTAACTCAGGCTGTGTGCTGCCCCAACCTACCTGACCCTAACTCAGACTGTGTGCTGCCCCAACCTACCTGACCCTAACTCAGGCTGTGTGCTGCCCCAACCTACCTGACCCTAACTCAGGCTGCGTGCTGCCCCGGCATACCTGACCCTAACTCAGGCTGTGTGCTGCCCCAACCTACCTGACCCTAACTCAGGCTGTGTGCTGCCCCGGCATACCTGACCCTAACTCAGGCTGTGTGCTGCCCCAACCTACCTGACCCTAACTCAGGCTGTGTGCTGCCCCAACCTACCTGACCCTAACTCAGACTGTGTGCTGCCCTGGGATACCTGACCCTAACTCAGGCTGTGTGCTGCCCCAACCTACCTGACCCTAACTCAGACTGTGTGCTGCCCCGGCATACCTGACTCTAACTCAGGCTGTGTGCTGCCCCAATCTACCTGACCCTAACTCAGGCTGTGTGCTGCCCCAATCTACCTGACCCTAACTCAGGCTGTGTGCTGCCCCGGGATACCTGACCCTAACTCAGGCTGTATGCTGCCCCAATCTACCTGACCCAAACTCAGGCTGTGTGCTGCCCCAATCTACCTGACCCTAACTCAGGCTGTGTGCTGCCCCGGCATACCTGACCCTAACTCAGGCTGTTTGCTGCCCCGGCATACCTGACCCTAACTCAGGCTGTGTGCTGCCCCAACCTACCAGACCCTAACTCAGGCTGTGTGCTGCCCCGGCATACCTGATCCTAACTCGGGCTGTGTGCTGCCCCAATCTACCTAACCCTAACTCAGGCTGTGTGCTGCCCCGGGATACCTGACCCTAACTCAGGCTGTGTGCTGCCCCCGGCATACCTGACCCTAACTCAGGCTGTGTGCTGCCCCAACCTACCTGACCCTAACTCCGGCTGTGTGCTGCCCCGGCATACTTGACCCTAACTCAGGCTGTGTGCTGCCCCGGCATACCTGACCCGAATTCAGGCTGTGTGCTGCCCCAAACTACCTGACCCTAACTCAGGCTGTGTGCTGCCCCGGGATACCTCCACAGTATGGGGGAGGGGGTATGTAGTACAGTATTGGATGGTGAGGGGTATGTAGTACAGTATTGGATGGGAGAGGGGTATGCAGTACAGTATGGAGGAGGGGGTATGGGGATGTAGTACAGTATGGGGGAGGGGGATGTAGTACAGTATGGGGGGGGTGTAGTACAGTGTGAGGGAGGGGGATGTAGTACAGTATGGGGGGAGGGGTGTAGTACAGTATGAAGGATGGGGGAGGGGGGTGTAGTACAGTATGGGGGAGGGGGATGTAGTACAGTATGAAATAGAGGGGAGGGGAATGTAGTATAGTATGGGGGAGGGGGGGGTGTAGTACAGTATGGGGGAGGGGGGGTGTAGTACAGTATGGGGGAGGGGGGTGTAGTACAGTATGGGGGAGGAGGGGGGATGTAGTACAGGATGGGGGAGGGGGGATAGTTTAGTATGGGGGTGGGGGAGGGGGAATGTAGTATAGTATGGGGGTGGGGGAGGGGGAGGGGGAATGTATTATAGTATGGGGGAGGGGGATGTATGGGGGAGGGGGTGTATGGGGAGGGGGGTGTAGTACAGTATGGGGGAAGGGGGTGTAGTACAGTGTGGGGGAGGGGAGTGTAGTACAGTGTGGGGGAGGGGGATGTAGTACAGTGTGGGGGAGGGGGATGTAGTACAGTGTGGGGAAGGGGGGGTGTAGTACAGTATGGGGGAGGGGGGTGTAGTACAGTATGAAGGATTGGGGAGGGGGTGTAGTACAGTATGGGGGAGGGGATGTAGTACAGTATGGGGGAGGGGGAGTGTAGTACAGTGTGGGGGAGGGGGAGTGTAGTACAGTATGGGGGAGAGGAATGTAGTACAGTGTGAGGGAGGGGGATGTATTACAGTATGGGGGAGGGGGGATGTAGTACAGTATGAAATATAGGGGAGGGGAATGTAGTACAGTATGGGGGAGGGGGGTGTAGTACAGTATGGGGGAGGGGGTATGTAGTACAGTATGGGGGAGGGGGGTGTAGTACAGTGTGGGGGAGGGGGATGTAGTACAGTGTGGGGGAGGGGTGTGTAGTACAGTATGAGGGAGGGGTGTGTAGTACAGTATGGGGGAGGGGGGTGTAGTACAGTATGGGGGAGGGGGTGTAGTACAGTATGGGGGAGGGGGGTGTAGTATAGTATGGGGAAGGGGAATGTATTATCGTATGGGGGAGGGGGAATGTATTATCGTATGGGGGAGGGGGTATGTAGTATAGTATGGGGGAGGGGGTATGTAGTATAGTATGGGGGAGGGGGTATGTAGTACAGTATGGGGGAGGGGGGTGTAGTATAGTATGGGGAAGGGGAATGTATTATCGTATGGGGGAGGGGGTATGTAGTATAGTATGGGGGAGGGGGGTGTAGTACAGTATGGGGGAGGGGGTATGTAGTATAGTATGGGGGAGGGGGTATGTAGTACAGTATGGGGGAGGGGGGTGTAGTACAGTATGGGGGAGGGGGGTGTAGTATAGTATGGGGGAGGGGGTGTAGTACAGTATGGGGGAGGGGGGTGTAGTACAGTATGGGGGAGGGGAGTGTAGTACAGTATGGGGGAGGGGGGTGTAGTATAGTATGGGGGAGGGGGTGTAGTATAGTATGGGGGAGGGGGGGTGTAGTATAGTATGGGGGAGGGGGGGTGTAGTATAGTATGGGGGAGGGGAATGTAGTACAGTGTGGGGGAGGGGGGTGTAGTACAGTATGGTGGAGGGGGGTGTAGTATAGTATGGGGGAGGGGGGGTGTAGTATAGTATGGGGGAGGGGGGTGTAGTATAGTATGGGGGAGGGGGGTGTGCTGCCCAACCTACCTGACCCTAACTCAGGCTGTGTGCTGCCCCGGGATACCTCCACAGTATGGGGGAGGGGTATGTAGTACAGTATTGGATGGTGAGGGGTATGTAGGACAGTATGGGGGAGGGGTATGTAGTACAGTATTGGATGGGAGAGGGGTATGCAGTACAGTATGGAGGAGGGGGTATGGGGATGTAGTACAGTATGGGGGAGGGGTGTAGTACAGTATGAAGGATGGGGGAGGGGGGTGTAGTACAGTATGGGGTAGGGGGGATGTAGTACAGTATGGGGGAGGGGTGTAGTACAGTATGAAGGATGGGGGAGGGGGGTGTAGTACAGTATGGGGGAGGGGGGTATAGTACAGTATGGGGGAGGGGGGTGTAGTACAGTATGGGGGAGGGGAATGTAGTATAGTATGGGGGAGGGGGTGTAGTACAGTATGGGGGAGGAGGGGGGATGTAGTACAGGATGGGGGAGGGGGTATAGTTTATTATGGGGGAGGGGGAATGTAGTATAGTATGGGGGTGGGGGAGGGGGAATGTAGTATAGTATGGGGGAGGGGGATGTATGGGGGAGGGGGTGTATGGGGGAGGGGGAATGTAGTACAGTATGGGGGAGGGGGGTGTAGTACAGTATGGGGGAGGGGATGTAGTACAGTGTGGGGGAGGGGTGTGTAGTACAGTATGAAGAATTGGGGAGGGGAATGTAGTACAGTATGGGGGAGGAGGGGGGATGTAGTACAGGATGGGGGTGGGGGAGGGGGAATGTAGTATAGTATGGGGGAGGGGGATGTATGGGGGAGGGGGAATGTAGTACAGTATGGGGGAGGGGATGTAGTACAGTGTGGGGGAGGGGAGTAAAGTACAGTGTGGGGGAGGGGGGGTGTAGTACAGTATGGGGGAGGGGAATGTAGTACAGTATGGGGGAAGGGGGTGTAGTACAGTATGGGGGAGGGCATATGTAGTACAGTATGGGGGAGGGGGGAGTAGTATAGTATGGGGGAGGGGGTGTAGTATAGTATGGGGGAGGGGATGTAGTATAGTATGGGGGAGGGGATGTAGTACAGTATGGGGGAGGGGGTGTAGTACAGTGTGGGGGAGGGGTGTGTAGTACAGTGTGGGGGAGGGGGGATGTAGTACAGTGTGGGGGAGGGGGGATGTAGTACAGTGTGGGGGAGGGGAGTGTAGTACAGTGTGGGGGAGGGGGGTGTAGTACAGTGTGGGGGAAGGGGGTGTAGTACAGTGTGGGGGAGGAGGTGTAGTACAGTGTGGGGGAGGGGGAATGTAGTACAGTATGGGGGAGGGGGGTGTAGTACAGTATGGGGGAGGGTGGATGTAGTACAGTATGGGGGAGGGGGATGTAGTACAATATGGGGGAGGGGTGTAGTACAGTATGAAGGATGGGGGAGGGGGGTGTAGTACAGTATGGGGGAGGGGGTGTAGTACAGTATGGGGGAGGGGGGTGTAGTACAGTATGAAATATAGGGGAGGGGAATATAGTATAGTATGGGGGAGCGGGATGTAGTACAGTATGGGGGAGGGGGGTGTAGTACAGTATGGGGGAGGGGGGATGTAGTACAGTATGGGGGAGGGGGTGTAGTACAGTATGGGGGAGGTGGATGTAGTACAGTATGGGGGAGGGGGGATGTAGTACAGTATGGGGGAGGGGGGTGTAGTACAGTATGAAGGATTGGGGAGGGGAATGTAGTACAGTATGGGGGAGGGGGGATGTAGTACAGTATGGGGGAGGGGGGTGTAGTACAGTATGAAGGATTGGGGAGGGGAATGTAGTACAGTATGGGGGAGGGGGTATGTAGTACAGGATGGGGGAGGGGGAATGTAGTATAGTATGGGGGAGGGGGGATGTATGGGGGAGGGGGGTGTAGTACAGTATGGGGGAGGGGAATGTAGTACAGTGTGGGGGAGGGGGGTGTAGTACAGCGTGGGGGAGGGGGAATGTAGTACAGTGTGGGGGAGGGGGGTGTAGTACAGTATGGGGGAGGGGAATGTAGTACAGTGTGGGGGAGGGGGTGTAGTACAGTATGGTGGAGGGGGGTGTGCTGCCCAACCTACCTGACCCTAACTCAGGCTGTGTGCTGCCCCGGGATACCTCCACAGTATGGGGGAGGGGGTATGTAGTACAGTATTGGATGGTGAGGGGTATGTAGGACAGTATGGGGGAGGGGTATGTAGTACAGTATTGGATGGGAGAGGGGTATGCAGTACAGTATGGAGGAGGGGGTATGGGGATGTAGTACAGTATGGGGGAGGGGGATGTAGTACAGTATGGGGGAGGGGGGATGTATGGGGGAGGGAGGTGGAGTACAGTATGGGGGAGGGGAATGTAGTACAGTGTGGGGGAGGGGGGTGTAGTACAGTGTGGGGGAGGGGGGTGTGCTGCCCCGGCATACCTGACCCTAATTCAGACTGTGTGCTGCCCCGGCATACCTGACCCTAACTCAGGCTGTGTGCTGCCCCAACCTACCTGACCCTAACTCAGGCTGTGTGCTGCCCCAACCTACCTGACCCTAACTCAGGCTGTGTGCTGCCCCGGGATACCTGACCCTAACTCAGGCTGTGTGCTGCCCCGGGATACCTGACCCTAACTCAGGCTGTGTGTTGCCCCGGCATACCTGACCCTAACTCAGGCTGTGTGCTGCTCCAACCTACCTGACCCTAACTCAGGCTGTGTGCTGCCCCGGCATACCTGACCCTAACTCAGGCTGTGTGCTGCCCCAACCTACCTGACCCTAACTCAGGCTGTGTGCTGCCCCAACCTACCTGACCCTAACTCAGGCTGTGTGCTGCCCCGGCATACCTGACCCTAACTCAGGCTGTGTGCTGCCCCAACCTACCTGACCCTAACTCAGGCTGCGTGCTGCCCCGGCATACCTGACCCTAACTCAGGCTGTGTGCTGCCCCAACCTACCTGACCCTAACTCAGGCTGTGTGCTGCCCCGGCATACCTGACCCTAACTCAGGCTGTGTGCTGCCCCAACCTACCTGACCCTAACTCAGGCTGTGTGCTGCCCCAACCTACCTGACCCTAACTCAGGCTGTGTGCTGCCCCAACCTACCTGACCCTAACTCAGGCTGTGTGCTGCCCCAACCTACCTGACCCTAACTCAGACTGTGTGCTGCCCTGGGATACCTGACCCTAACTCAGGCTGTGTGCTGCCCCAACCTACCTGACCCTAACTCAGACTGTGTGCTGCCCCGGCATACCTGACCCTAACTCAGGCTGTGTGCTGCCCCGGGATACCTGACTCTAACTCAGGCTGTGTGCTGCCCCAATATACCTGACCCTAACTCAGGCTGTGTGCTGCCCCGGCATACCTGACCCTAACTCAGGCTGTGTGCTGCCCCGGGATACCTGACTCTAACTCAGGCTGTGTGCTGCCCCAATCTACCTGACCCTAACTCAGGCTGTGTGCTGCCCCAATCTACCTGACCCTAACTCAGGCTGTGTGCTGCCCCGGGATACCTGACCCTAACTCAGGCTGTGTGCTGCCCCAATCTACCTGACCCTAACTCAGGCTGTGTGCTGCCCCGGGATACCTGACCCTAACTCAGGCTGTGTGCTGCCTCAACCTACCTGACCCTAACTCAGGCTGTGTGCTGCCCCAATCTACCTGACCCTAACTCAGACTGTGTGCTGCCCCAATCTACCTGACCCTAACTCAGGCTGTGTGCTGCCCCGGCATACCTGACCCTAACTCAGGCTGTGTGCTGCCCCGGCATACCTGACCCTAACTCAGGCTGTGTGCTGCCCCAACCTACCAGACCCTAACTCAGGCTGTGTGCTGCCCCGGCATACCTGACCCTAACTCAGGCTGTGTGCTGCCCCAATCTACCTGACCCTAACTCAGACTGTGTGCTGCCCCGGGATACCTGACCCTAACTCAGGCTGTGTGCTGCCCCCGGCATACCTGACCCTAACTCAGGCTGTGTGCTGCCCCAACCTACCTGACCCTAACTCAGACTGTGTGCTGCCCCAACCTACCTGACCCTAACTCAGGCTGTGTGCTGCCCCGGCATACCTGACCCTAACTCAGGCTGTGTGCTGCCCCAACCTACCTGACCCTAACTCAGGCTGCGTGCTGCCCCGGCATACCTGACCCTAACTCAGGCTGTGTGCTGCCCCAACCTACCTGACCCTAACTCAGGCTGTGTGCTGCCCCGGCATACCTGACCCTAACTCAGGCTGTGTGCTGCCCCAACCTACCTGACCCTAACTCAGGCTGTGTGCTGCCCCAACCTACCTGACCCTAACTCAGGCTGTGTGCTGCCCCAACCTACCTGACCCTAACTCAGGCTGTGTGCTGCCCCAACCTACCTGACCCTAACTCAGACTGTGTGCTGCCCTGGGATACCTGACCTTAACTCAGGCTGTGTGCTGCCCCAACCTACCTGACTCTAACTCAGGCTGTGTGCTGCCCCAATCTACCTGACCCTAACTCAGGCTGTGTGCTGCCCCAATCTACCTGACCCTAACTCAGGCTGTGTGCTGCCCCAATCTACCTGACCCAAACTCAGGCTGTGTGCTGCCCCAATCTACCTGACCCTAACTCAGGCTGTGTGCTGCCCCGGCATACCTGACCCTAACTCAGGCTGTTTGCTGCCCCGGCATACCTGACCCTAACTCAGGCTGTGTGCTGCCCCAACCTACCAGACCCTAACTCAGGCTGTGTGCTGCCCCGGCATACCTGACCCTAACTCAGGCTGTGTGCTGCCCCAATCTACCTGACCCTAACTCAGACTGTGTGCTGCCCCGGGATACCTGACCCTAACTCAGGCTGTGTGCTGCCCCCGGCATACCTGACCCTAACTCAGGCTGTGTGCTGCCCCAACCTACCTGACCCTAACTCAGACTGTGTGCTGCCCCAACCTACCTGACCCTAACTCAGGCTGTGTGCTGCCCCAACCTACCTGACCCTAACTCAGGCTGTGTGCTGCCCCGGCATACCTGACCCTAACTCAGGCTGTGTGCTGCCCCAACCTACCTGACCCTAACTCAGGCTGCGTGCTGCCCCGGCATACCTGACCCTAACTCAGGCTGTGTGCTGCCCCAACCTACCTGACCCTAACTCAGGCTGTGTGCTGCCCCGGCATACCTGACCCTAACTCAGGCTGTGTGCTGCCCCAACCTACCTGACCCTAACTCAGGCTGTATGCTGCCCCAACCTACCTGACCCTAACTCAGGCTGTGTGCTGCCCCAACCTACCTGACCCTAACTCAGGCTGTGTGCTGCCCCAACCTACCTGACCCTAACTCAGACTGTGTGCTGCCCTGGGATACCTGACCTTAACTCAGGCTGTGTGCTGCCCCAACCTACCTGACCCTAACTCAGGCTGTGTGCTGCCCCGGGATACCTGACCCTAACTCAGGCTGTGTGCTGCCTCAACCTACCTGACCCTAACTCAGGCTGTGTGCTGCCTCAACCTACCTGACCCTAACTCAGGCTGTGTGCTGCCCCAATCTACCTGACCCTAACTCAGGCTGTGTGCTGCCCCGGGATACCTGACCCTAACTTAGGCTGTGTGCTGCCTCAACCTACCTGACCCTAACTCAGGCTGTGTGCTGCCCCAATCTACCTGACCCTAACTCAGACTGTGTGCTGCCCCAATCTACCTGACCCTAACTCAGGCTGTGTGCTGCCCCGGGATACCTGACCCTAACTCAGGCTGTGTGCTGCCTCAACCTACCTGACCCTAACTCAGGCTGTGTGCTGCCCCAATCTACCTGACCCTAACTCAGACTGTGTGCTGCCCCAATCTACCTGACCCTAACTCAGGCTGTGTGCTGCCCCGGCATACCTGACCCTAACTCAGGCTGTGTGCTGCCCCGGCATACCTGACCCTAACTCAGGCTGTGTGCTGCCCCAACCTACCAGACCCTAACTCAGGCTGTGTGCTGCCCCGGCATACCTGACCCTAACTCAGGCTGTGTGCTGCCCCAATCTACCTGACCCTAACTCAGACTGTGTGCTGCCCCGGGATACCTGACCCTAACTCAGGCTGTGTGCTGCCCCCGGCATACCTGACCCTAACTCAGGCTGTGTGCTGCCCCAACCTACCTGACCCTAACTCAGACTGTGTGCTGCCCCAACCTACCTGACCCTAACTCAGGCTGTGTGCTGCCCCGGCATACCTGACCCTAACTCAGGCTGTGTGCTGCCCCAACCTACCTGACCCTAACTCAGGCTGTGTGCTGCCCCGGCATACCTGACCCTAACTCAGGCTGTGTGCTGCCCCAACCTACCTGACCCTAACTCAGGCTGTGTGCTGCCCCAACCTACCTGACCCTAACTCAGGCTGTGTGCTGCCCCAACCTACCTGACCCTAACTCAGGCTGTGTGCTGCCCCAACCTACCTGACCCTAACTCAGACTGTGTGCTGCCCTGGGATACCTGACCTTAACTCAGGCTGTGTGCTGCCCCAACCTACCTGACTCTAACTCAGGCTGTGTGCTGCCCCAATCTACCTGACCCTAACTCAGGCTGTGTGCTGCCCCAATCTACCTGACCCTAACTCAGGCTGTGTGCTGCCCCAATCTACCTGACCCAAACTCAGGCTGTGTGCTGCCCCAATCTACCTGACCCTAACTCAGGCTGTGTGCTGCCCCGGCATACCTGACCCTAACTCAGGCTGTTTGCTGCCCCGGCATACCTGACCCTAACTCAGGCTGTGTGCTGCCCCAACCTACCAGACCCTAACTCAGGCTGTGTGCTGCCCCGGCATACCTGATCCTAACTCGGGCTGTGTGCTGCCCCAATCTACCTAACCCTAACTCAGGCTGTGTGCTGCCCCGGGATACCTGACCCTAACTCAGGCTGTGTGCTGCCCCCGGCATACCTGACCCTAACTCAGGCTGTGTGCTGCCCCAACCTACCTGACCCTAACTCCGGCTGTGTGCTGCCCCGGCATACTTGACCCTAACTCAGGCTGTGTGCTGCCCCGGCATACCTGACCCGAATTCAGGCTGTGTGCTGCCCCAAACTACCTGACCCTAACTCAGGCTGTGTGCTGCCCCGGGATACCTCCACAGTATGGGGGAGGGGGTATGTAGTACAGTATTGGATGGTGAGGGGTATGTAGTACAGTATTGGATGGTGAGGGGTATGCAGTACAGTATGGAGGAGGGGGTATGGGGATGTAGTACAGTATGGGGGAGGGGGATGTAGTACAGTATGGGGGGGGGGTGTAGTACAGTGTGAGGGAGGGGGATGTAGTACAGTATGGGGGAGGGGTGTAGTACAGTATGAAGGATGGGGGAGGGGGGTGTAGTACAGTATGGGGGAGGGGGATGTAGTACAGTATGAAATAGAGGGGAGGGGAATGTAGTATAGTATGGGGGAGGGGGGGGTGTAGTACAGTATGGGGGAGGGGGGGGTGTAGTACAGTATGGGGGAGGGGGGTGTAGTACAGTATGGGGGAGGAGGGGGGATGTAGTACAGGATGGGGGTGGGGGAGGGGGAATGTAGTATAGTATGGGGGAGGGGGATGTATGGGGGAGGGGGAATGTAGTACAGTATGGGGGAGGGGGGTGTAGTACAGTATGGGGGAGGGGATGTAGTACAGTGTGGGGGAGGGGAGTAAAGTACAGTGTGGGGGAGTGTAGTACAGTATGGGGGAGGGGAATGTAGTACAGTATGGGGAAGGGGGTGTAGTACAGTATGGGGGAGGGCGTATGTAGTACAGTATGGGGGAGGGGGTGTAGTATAGTATGGGGGAGGGGATGTAGTACAGTATGGGGGAGGGGGTGTAGTACAGTGTGGGGGAGGGGTGTGTAGTACAGTGTGGGGGAGGGGTGTGTAGCACAGTATGGGGGAGGGGGGTGTAGTACAGTATGGGGGAGGGGGGTGTAGTACAGTATGGGGGAGGGGAGTGTAGTACAGTGTGGGGGAGGAGGTGTAGTACAGTGTGGGGGAGGGGGAATGTAGTACAGTATGGGGGAGGGGTGTGTAGTACAGTGTGGGGGAGGGGGTGTAGCACAGTATGGGGGAGGGGGTGTAGCACAGTATGGGGGAGGGGTGTGTAGTACAGTGTGGTGGAGGGGGGGTGTAGTACAGTGTGGTGGAGGGGGGGTGTAGTACAGTGTGGTGGAGGGGGGGTGTAGTACAGTGTGGGGGAGGGGGGATGTAGTACAGGGTGGGGGAGGGGGGTGTAGTACAGTGTGGGGGAGGGGGGATGTAGTACAGTGTGGGGGAGGGGAGTGTAGTACAGTGTGGGGGAGGGGGTGTAGTACAGTGTGGGGGAGGGGGGTGTAGTACAGTGTGGGGGAAGGGGGTGTAGTACAGTGTGGGGGAGGAGGTGTAGTACAGTGTGGGGGAGGGGGGTGTAGTACAGTGTGGGGGAGGGGGAATGTAGTACAGTATGGGGGAGGGGGGTGTAGTACAGTATGGGGGAGGGTGGATGTAGTACAGTATGGGGGAGGGGGATGTAGTACAATATGGGGGAGGGGTGTAGTACAGTATGAAGGATGGGGGAGGGGGGTGTACTACAGTATGGGGGAGGGGGGTGTAGTACAGTATGGGGGAGGGGGCGTAGTACAGTATGGGGGAGGGGGGTGTAGTACAGTATGGGGGAGGGGGGATGTAGTACAGTATGGGGGAGGGGGTGTAGTACAGTATGGGGGAGGTGGATGTAGTACAGTATGGGGGAGGGGGGATGTAGTACAGTATGGGGGAGGGGGGTGTAGTACAGTATGAAGGATTGGGGAGGGGAATGTAGTACAGTATGGGGGAGGGGGTATGTAGTACAGGATGGGGGAGGGGGAATGTAGTATAGTATGGGGGAGGGGGGATGTATGGGGGAGGGGGGTGTAGTACAGTATGGGGGAGGGGAATGTAGTACAGTGTGGGGGAGGGGGGTGTAGTACAGCGTGGGGGAGGGGTGTGTAGCACAGTATGGGGGAGGGGGGTGTAGTACAGTATGGGGGAGGGGGGTGTAGTACAGTATGGGGGAGGGGAGTGTAGTACAGTGTGGGGGAGGAGGTGTAGTACAGTGTGGGGGAGGGGGAATGTAGTACAGTATGGGGGAGGGGTGTGTAGTACAGTGTGGGGGAGGGGGTGTAGCACAGTATGGGGGAGGGGGTGTAGCACAGTATGGGGGAGGGGTGTGTAGTACAGTGTGGTGGAGGGGGGGTGTAGTACAGTGTGGTGGAGGGGGGGTGTAGTACAGTGTGGGGGAGGGGGGATGTAGTACAGGGTGGGGGAGGGGGGTGTAGTACAGTGTGGGGGAGGGGGGATGTAGTACAGTGTGGGGGAGGGGAGTGTAGTACAGTGTGGGGGAGGGGGTGTAGTACAGTGTGGGGGAGGGGGGTGTAGTACAGTGTGGGGGAAGGGGGTGTAGTACAGTGTGGGGGAGGAGGTGTAGTACAGTGTGGGGGAGGGGGGTGTAGTACAGTGTGGGGGAGGGGGAATGTAGTACAGTATGGGGGAGGGGGGTGTAGTACAGTATGGGGGAGGGTGGATGTAGTACAGTATGGGGGAGGGGGATGTAGTACAATATGGGGGAGGGGTGTAGTACAGTATGAAGGATGGGGGAGGGGGGTGTACTACAGTATGGGGGAGGGGGGTGTAGTACAGTATGGGGGAGGGGGCGTAGTACAGTATGGGGGAGGGGGGTGTAGTACAGTATGGGGGAGGGGGGATGTAGTACAGTATGGGGGAGGGGGTGTAGTACAGTATGGGGGAGGTGGATGTAGTACAGTATGGGGGAGGGGGGATGTAGTACAGTATGGGGGAGGGGGGTGTAGTACAGTATGAAGGATTGGGGAGGGGAATGTAGTACAGTATGGGGGAGGGGGTATGTAGTACAGGATGGGGGAGGGGGAATGTAGTATAGTATGGGGGAGGGGGGATGTATGGGGGAGGGGGGTGTAGTACAGTATGGGGGAGGGGAATGTAGTACAGTGTGGGGGAGGGGGGTGTAGTACAGCGTGGGGGAGGGGGAATGTAGTACAGTGTGGGGGAGGGGGGAGTAGTACAGTGTGGGGGAGGGGAGTGTAGTACAGTGTGGGGAGGGGGGTGTAGTACAGTGTGGGGGAAGGGGGTGTAGTACAGTGTGGGGGAGGGGGGTGTAGTACAGTGTGGGGGAGGGGGAATGTAGTACAGTATGGGGGAGGGGGGTGTAGTACAGTATGGGGGAGGGTGGATGTAGTACAGTATGGGGGAGGGGGATGTAGTACAATATGGGGGAGGGGTGTAGTACAGTATGAAGGATGGGGGAGGGGGGTGTAGTACAATATGGGGGAGGGGTGTAGTACAGTATGAAATATAGGGGAGGGGAATATAGTATAGTATGGGGGAGCGGGATGTAGTACAGTATGGGGGAGGGGGGTGTAGTACAGTATGGGGGAGGGGGGATGTAGTACAGTATGGGGGAGGGGGTGTAGTACAGTATGGGGGAGGTGGATGTAGTACAGTATGGGGGAGGGGGGATGTAGTACAGTATGGGGGAGGGGGGTGTAGTACAGTATGAAGGATTGGGGAGGGGAATGTAGTACAGTATGGGGGAGGGGGGATGTAGTACAGTATGGGGGAGGGGGGGTGTAGTACAGTATGAAGGATTGGGAGGGAATGTAGTACAGTATGGGGGGAGGGGGTATTAGTACAGGATGGGGGAGGGGGAATGTAGTATAGTATGGGGGAGGGGGGATGTATGGGGGAGGGGGGTGTAGTACAGTATGGGGGAGGGAATGTAGTACAGTGTGGGGGAGGGGGGTGTAGTACAGCGTGGGGGAGGGGAATGTAGTACAGTGTGGGGGAGGGGGGTGTAGTACAGTATGGGGGAGGGGAATGTAGTACAGTGTGGGGGAGGGGGGTGTAGTACAGTATGGTGGAGGGGGGTGTGCTGCCCACCTACCTGACCCTAACTCAGGCTGTGTGCTGCCCCGGGATACCTCCACAGTATGGGGGAGGGGTATGTAGTACAGTATTGGATGGTGAGGGGTATGTAGGACAGTATGGGGGAGGGGTATGTAGTACAGTATTGGATGGGAGAGGGTATGCAGTACAGTATGGAGGAGGGGGTATGGGGATGTAGTACAGTATGGGGGAGGGGGATGTAGTACAGTATGGGGGAGGGGGATGTAGTACAGTATGGGGGAGGGGGGATGTATGGGGGAGGGGGGTGTAGTACAGTATGGGGGAGGGGAATGTAGTACAGTGTGGGGGAGGGGGGTGTAGTACAGTGTGGGGGAGGGGGGTGTGCTGCCCCGGCATACCTGACCTTAATTCAGACTGTGTGCTGCCCCGGCATACCTGACCCTAACTCAGGCTGTGTGCTGCCCCAACCTACCTGACCCTAACTCAGGCTGTGTGCTGCCCTGGCATACCTGACCCTAACTCAGACTGTGTGCTGCCCCGGCATACCTGACCCTAACTCAGACTGTGTGCTGCCCCAACCTACCTGACCCGAACTCAGGCTGTGTGCTGCCCCGGCATACCTGACCCCTAACTCAGACTGTGTGCTGCCCCAACCTACCTGACCCTAACTCAGACTGTGTGCTGCCCCGGCATACCTGACCCTAACTCAGACTGTGTGCTGCCCCGGGATACCTGACTCTAACTCAGGCTGTGTGCTGCCCCGGCATACCTGACCCTAACTCAGGCTGTGTGCTGCCCCAACCTACCTGACCCTAACTCAGGCTGTGTGCTGCCCCGGGATACCTGACCCTAACTCAGGCTGTGTGCTGCCTCAACCTACCTGACCCTAACTCAGGCTGTGTGCTGCCCCAACCTACCTGACCCTAACTTAGACTGTGTGCTGCCCCAATCTACCTGACCCTAACTCAGGCTGTGTGCTGCCCCGGCATACCAGACCCTAACTCAGGCTGTGTGCTGCCCCGGCATACCAGACCCTAACTCAGGCTGTGTGCTGCCCCGGCATACCTGACCCTAACTCAGGCTGTGTGCTGCCCCGGGATACCTGACCCTAACTCAGGCTGTGTGCTGCCCCCGGCATACCTGACCCTAACTCAGGCTGTGTGCTGCCCCGGGATACCTGACCCTAACTCAGGCTGTGTGCTGCCCCGGGATACCTGACCCTAACTCAGGCTGTGTGCTGCCCCAACCTATCTGACCCTAACTCAGGCTGTGTGCTGCCCCGGCATACCTGACCCTAACTCAGGCTGTGTGCTGCCCCGGGATACCTGACCCTAACTCAGGCTGTGTGCTGCCCCCGGCATACCTGACCCTAACTCAGGCTGTGTGCTGCCCCGGGATACCTGACCCTAACTCAGGCTGTGTGCTGCCCCGGCATACCTGACCCTAACTCAGGCTGTGTGCTGCCCCAATCTACCTGACCCTAACTCAGGCTGTGTGCTGCCCCGGCATACCTGACCCTAACTCAGGCTGTGTGCTGCCCCGGCATACCTGACCCTAACTCAGGCTGTGTGCTGCCCCAATCTACCTGACCCTAACTCAGGCTGTGTGCTGCCCCGGGATACCTGACCCTAACTCAGGCTGTGTGCTGCCCCGGCATACCTGACCCTAACTCAGGCTGTGTGCTGCCCCGGGATACCTGACCCTAACTCAGGCTGTGTGCTGCCCCAACCTACCTGACCCGAACTCAGGCTGTGTGCTGCCCCGGCATACCTGACCCTTACTCAGGCTGTGTGCTGCCCCAACCTACCTGACCCTATCTCAGACTGTGTGCTGCCCCGGCATACCTGACCCTAACTCAGACTGTGTGCTGCCCTGGCATACCTGACCCTAACTCAGGCTGTGTGCTGCCCCAATATACCTGACCCTAACTCAGGCTGTGTGCTGCCCCAATCTACCTGACCCTAACTCAGGCTGTGTGCTGCCCCGGCATACCTGACCCTAACTCAGGCTGTGTGCTGCCCCAACCTACCTGACCCTAACTCAGGCTGTGTGCTGCCCCGGGATACCTCCACAGTATGGGGGAGGGGGTATGTAGTACAGTATTGGATGGTGAGGGGTATGCAGTACAGTATGGAGGAGGGGGTATGGGGATGTAGTACAGTATGGGGGAGGGGGATGTAGTACAGTATGGGGAGGGTGTAGTACAGTGTGAGGGAGGGGGATGTAGTACAGTATGGGGGAGGGGTGTAGTACAGTATGAAGGATGGGGGAGGGGGGTGTAGTACAGTATGGGGGAGGGGGATGTAGTACAGTATGAAATATAGGGAGGGGAATGTAGTATAGTATGGGGGAGGGGGGGTGTAGTACAGTATGGGGGAGGGGGGTGTAGTACAGTATGGGGGAGGAGGGGGGATGTAGTACAGGATGGGGGAGGGGGGGTAGTTTAGTATGGGGGTGGGGGAGGGGGAATGTAGTATAGTATGGGGGTGGGGGAGGGGGAGGGGGAATGTAGTATAGTATGGGGGAGGGGGATGTATGGGGGAGGGGGTGTATGGGGAGGGGGAATGTAGTACAGTATGGGGGAGGGGGGTGTAGTACAGTATGGGGGAGGGGATGTAGTACAGTGTGGGGGAGGGGAGTGTAGTACAGTGTGGGGGAGGGGGAGTGTAGTACAGTGTGGGGGAGGGGGATGTAGTACAGTGTGGGGGAGGGGGATGTAGTACAGTGTGGGGGAGGGGGTGTAGTACAGTGTGGGGGAGGGGAATGTAGTACATTATGGGGGAGGGGGTGTAGTACAGTATGGGGGAGGGGATGTAGTACAGTATGGGGGAGGGGGAGTGTAGTACAGTGTGGGGGAGGGGGAGTGTAGTACAGTATGGGGGAGGGGAATGTAGTACAGTATGGGGGAGGGGGTGTAGTACAGTGTGGGGGAGGGGGATGTATTACAGTATGGGGGAGGGGGGATGTAGTACAGTATGAAATATAGGGGAGGGGAATGTAGTACAGTATGGGGGAGGGGGGTGTAGTACAGTATGGGGGAGGGGGTATGTAGTACAGTATGGGGGAGGGGGGTGTAGTACAGTATGGGGGAGGGGGATGTAGTACAGTGTGGGGGAGGGGTGTAGTACAGTGTGGGGGAGGGGTGTGTAGTACAGTGTGGGGGAGGGGTGTGTAGTACAGTATTGGGGAGGGGGGTGTAGTACAGTATGGGGGAGGGGGTATGTAGTATAGTATGGGGGAGGGGGGTGTAGTATAGTATGGGGGAGGGGGTGTAGTACAGTATGGGGGAGGGGGTATGTAGTATAGTGTGGGGGAGGGGGGTGTAGTATAGTGTGGGGGAGGGGGGTGTAGTATAGTATGGGGGAGGGGGGTGTAGTACAGTATGGGGGAGGGGGGTGTAGTATAGTATGGGGGAGGGGGTATGTAGTACAGTATGGGGGAGGGGGGTGTAGTATAGTATGGGGAAGGGGTGTGTAGTACAGTATGGGGGAGGGGGTATGTAGTACAGTATGGGGGAGGGGAGTGTAGTATAGTATGGGGGAGGGGGGTGTAGTACAGTATGGGGGAGGGGGTATGTAGTACAGTATGGGGGAGGGGAGTGTAGTATAGTATGGGGGAGGGGAGTGTAGTACAGTATGGGGGAGGGGGGTGTAGTACAGTATGGGGGAGGGGGGTGTAGTATAGTATGGGGGAGGGGGTGTAGTATAGTATGGGGGAGGGGAGTGTAGTACAGTGTGGGGGAGGGGGATGTATTACAGTATGGGGGAGGGGGGATGTAGTACAGTATGAAATATAGGGGAGGGGAATGTAGTACAGTATGGGGGAGGGGGGTGTAGTACAGTATGGGGGAGGGGGTATGTAGTACAGTATGGGGGAGGGGGGTGTAGTACAGTGTGGGGGAGGGGGATGTAGTACAGTGTGGGGGAGGGGTGTAGTACAGTGTGGGGGAGGGGTGTGTAGTACAGTGTGGGGGAGGGGTGTGTAGTACAGTATTGGGGAGGGGGGTGTAGTACAGTATGGGGGAGGGGGTATGTAGTATAGTATGGGGGAGGGGGGTGTAGTATAGTATGGGGGAGGGGGTGTAGTACAGTATGGGGGAGGGGGTATGTAGTATAGTGTGGGGGAGGGGGGTGTAGTATAGTGTGGGGGAGGGGGGTGTAGTATAGTATGGGGGAGGGGGGTGTAGTACAGTATGGGGGAGGGGGGTGTAGTATAGTATGGGGGAGGGGGTATGTAGTACAGTATGGGGGAGGGGGGTGTAGTATAGTATGGGGAAGGGGAGTGTAGTACAGTATGGGGGAGGGGGTATGTAGTACAGTATGGGGGAGGGGAGTGTAGTATAGTATGGGGGCGGGGGGTGTAGTATAGTATGGGGGAGGGGGTATGTAGTACAGTATGGGGGAGGGGGGTGTAGTATAGTATGGGGAAGGGGAGTGTAGTACAGTATGGGGGAGGGGGTATGTAGTACAGTATGGGGGAGGGGGGTGTAGATACAGTATGGGGGAGGGGGGTGTAGTACAGTATGGGGGAGGGGGGTGTAGTACAGTATGGGGGAGGGGGTGTAGTACAGTATGGGGGAGGGGAATGTAGTACAGTATGGGGGAGGGGGGTGTAGTACAGTATGGGGGAGGGGGGGTGTAGTACAGTATGGGGGGAGGGGGTGTAGTAGAGTGTGGGGGAGGGTTGTGTAGTACAGTATGGGGGAGGGGGGGTGTAGTACAGTATGGGGGAGGGGGGTGTAGTACAGTATGGGGGAGGGGGAGTAGTACAGTATGGGGGAGGGGGGTGTAGTACAGTGTGGGGGAGGGGTGTAGTACAGTATGGGGGAGGGGAGTGTAGTACAGTATGGGGGAGGGGGGTGTAGTACAGTATGGGGGGTAGTACAGTATGGGGGAGGGGGGTGTAGTATAGTATGGGGGAGGGGGGTGTAGTACCGTGTGGGGGAGGGGGGTGTAGTATAGTGTGGGGGAGGGGGGTGTAGTATAGTGTGGGGGAGGGGGGTGTAGTACAGTGTGGGGGAGGGGGGTGTAGTACAGTGTGGGGGAGGGGGGTGTAGTACAGTGTGGGGGAGGGGTGTGTAGTACAGTGTGGGGGAGGGGGGAGTAGTACAGTGTGGGGGAGGGGGGAGTAGTACAGTGTGGGGAGGGGGGTGTAGTACAGTGTGGGGGAGGGGAGTGTAGTACAGTATGGGGGAGGGGGGTGTAGTACAGTATGGGGGAGGGGGTGTAGTACAGTATGGGGGAGGGGGTGTAGTACAGTATGGGGGAGGGGGTATGTAGTACAGTATGGGGGAGGGGGGTGTAGTACAGTGTGGGGAAGGGGTGTAGTACAGTATGGGGGAGGGGAGTGTAGTACAGTATGGGGGAGGGGGGTGTAGTACAGTATGGGGGAGGGGGGTGTAGTACAGTGTGGGGGAGGGGTGTAGTACAGTATGGGGGAGGGGAGTGTAGTACAGTATGGGGGAGGGGGGTGTAGTACAGTATGGAGGAGCGGAGTGTAGTATAGTATGGGGGAGGGGGGTGTAGTACAGTGTGGGGGAGGGGGGTGTAGTATAGTGTGGGGGAGGGGGGTGTAGTACAGTATGGGGGAGGGGGTGTAGTACAGTATGGGGGAGGGGGGAGTAGTACAGTATGGGGGAGGGGGGTGTAGTACAGTGTGGGGGAGGGGAATGTAGTACAGTATGGGGGAGAGGGGTGTAGTACAGTGTGGGGAAGGGGTGTAGTACAGTATGGGGGAGGGGAATGTAGTACAGTATGGGGGAGGGGAATGTAGTACAGTATGGGGGAGGGGGGTGTAGTACAGTATGGGGGAGGGGGGTGTAGTACAGTATGGGGGAGGGGAATGTAGTACAGTATGGGGGAGGGGAGTGTAGTACAGTATGGGGGAGGGGGGGTGTAGTACAGTATGGGGGGAGGGGGGTGTAGTACAGTATGGGGGAGGGGGGGTGTAGTACAGTATGGGGGAGGGGGGGTGTGTAGTAGAGTGTGGGGGAGGGTTGTGTAGTACAGTATGGGGGAGGGGGGTGTAGTACAGTATGGGGGAGGGGATGTAGTACAGTATGGGGGAGGGGGTGTAGTACAGTATGGGGGAGGGGGGGTGTAGTACAGTATGGGGGAGGGGGGTGTAGTACAGTATGGGGGAGGGGATGTAGTACAGTATGGGGGAGGGGGGTGTAGTACAGTATGGGGGAGGGGGGGTGTAGTACAGTATGGGGGAGGGGAATGTAGTACAGTATGGGGGAGGGGGGTGTAGTACAGTATGGGGGAGGGGGGTGTAGTACAGTATGGGGGAGGGGAGTGTAGTACAGTATGGGGGAGGGGAGTGTAGTACAGTATGGGGGAGGGGAGTGTAGTACAGTATGGGGGAGGGGGGTGTAGTACAGTATGGGGGAGGGGGGGTGTAGTACAGTATGGGGGAGGGGGGTGTAGTACAGTATGGGGGAGGGGGGGTGTAGTACAGTGTGGGGGAGGGGGGTGTAGTACAGTGTGGGGGAGGGGAATGTAGTACAGTATGGGGGAGGGGGGGTGTAGTACAGTATGGGGGAGGGGAATGTAGTACAGTATGGGGGAGGGGGGAATGTAGTACAGTATGGGGGAGGGGGGTGTAGTACAGTATGGGGGAGGGGGGGTGTAGTACAGTATGGGGGAGGGGGGGTGTGTAGTAGAGTGTGGGGGAGGGGGGTGTAGTAGAGTGTGGGGGAGGGTTGTGTAGTACAGTATGGGGGAGGGGGGTGTAGTACAGTATGGGGGAGGGGGGTGTAGTACAGTATGGGGGAGGGGATGTAGTACAGTATGGGGGAGGGGGTGTAGTACAGTATGGGGGAGGGGGGTGTAGTACAGTATGGGGGAGGGGATGTAGTACAGTATGGGGGAGGGGGTGTAGTACAGTATGGGGGAGGGGGGTGTAGTACAGTATGGGGGAGGGGGGGTGTAGTATAGTATGGGGGAGGGGGGTGTAGTACAGTATGGGGGAGGGGGGTGTAGTACAGTATGGGGGAGGGGGGTGTAGTACAGTATGGGGGAGGGGGGGTGTAGTACAGTATGGGGGAGGGGGGTGTAGTACAGTGTGGGGGAGGGGAATGTAGTACAGTATGGGGGAGGGGGGTGTAGTACAGTATGGGGGAGGGGGGGTGTAGTACAGTATGGGGGAGGGGAATGTAGTACAGTATGGGGGAGGGGGGTGTAGTACAGTATGGGGGAGGGGAATGTAGTACAGTATGGGGGAGGGGGGTGTAGTACAGTATGGGGGAGGGGGGTGTAGTACAGTATGGGGGAGGGGGGGTGTAGTACAGTATGGGGGAGGGGGGTGTAGTACAGTATGGGGGAGGGGGGGTGTAGTAGAGTGTGGGGGAGGGTTGTGTAGTAGAGTGTGGGGGAGGGTTGTGTAGTACAGTATGGGGGAGGGGGGTGTAGTACAGTATGGGGGAGGGGGGTGTAGTACAGTATGGGGGAGGGGATGTAGTACAGTATGGGGGAGGGGGTGTAGTACAGTATGGGGGAGGGGGGGTGTAGTACAGTATGGGGGAGGGGGGTGTAGTACAGTATGGGGGAGGGGATGTAGTACAGTATGGGGGAGGGGGGTGTAGTACAGTATGGGGGAGGGGGTGTGTAGTACAGTATGGGGGAGGGGGGTGTAGTACAGTATGGGGGAGGGGGGTGTAGTACAGTATGGGGGAGGGGGGTGTAGTACAGTATGGGGGAGGGGGGTGTAGTACAGTGTGGGGGAGGGGAATGTAGTACAGTATGGGGGAGGGGGGGTGTAGTACAGTATGGGGGAGGGGAATGTAGTACAGTATGGGGGAGGGGGGTGTAGTACAGTATGGGGGAGGGGGGTGTAGTACAGTATGGGGGAGGGGGGGTGTAGTACAGTATGGGGGAGGGGGGGTGTAGTACAGTATGGGGGAGGGGGGGTGTAGTACAGTATGGGGGAGGGGGGGTGTAGTACAGTATGGGGGAGGGGGGGTGTGTAGTAGAGTGTGGGGGAGGGGGGTGTAGTAGAGTGTGGGGGAGGGTTGTGTAGTACAGTATGGGGGAGGGGGGTGTAGTACAGTATGGGGGAGGGGATGTAGTACAGTATGGGGGAGGGGGTGTAGTACAGTATGGGGGAGGGGGGGTGTAGTACAGTATGGGGGAGGGGATGTAGTACAGTATGGGGGAGGGGGGTGTAGTACAGTATGGGGGAGGGGGGGTGTAGTACAGTATGGGGGAGGGGGTGTGTAGTACAGTATGGGGGAGGGGGGTGTAGTACAGTATGGGGGAGGGGGGTGTAGTACAGTATGGGGGAGGGGGGTGTAGTACAGTATGGGGGAGGGGGGGTGTAGTACAGTATGGGGGAGGGGGGTGTAGTACAGTATGGGGGAGGGGGGGTGTAGTACAGTATGGGGGAGGGGGGGTGTGTAGTAGAGTGTGGGGGAGGGGGGTGTAGTAGAGTGTGGGGGAGGGGGGTGTAGTAGAGTGTGGGGGAGGGTTGTGTAGTACAGTGTGGGGGAGGGGGGTGTAGTACAGTATGGGGGAGGGGGGTGTAGTACAGTATGGGGGAGGGGGGGTGTAGTACAGTATGGGGGAGGGGGGTGTAGTACAGTATGGGGGAGGGGGGTGTAGTACAGTATGGGGGAGGGGGGTGTAGTACAGTATGGGGGAGGGGGGGTGTAGTACAGTATGGGGGAGGGGGTGTGTAGTACAGTATGGGGGAGGGGGTGTGTAGTACAGTATGGGGGAGGGGGGTGTAGTACAGTATGGGGGAGGGGGGTGTAGTACAGTATGGGGGAGGGGGGTGTAGTACAGTATGGGGGAGGGGGAGTGTAGTACAGTATGGGGGAGGGGGTGTAGTACAGTGTGGGGGAGGGGAATGTAGTACAGTATGGGGGAGGGGGGGTGTAGTACAGTATGGGGGAGGGGAATGTAGTACAGTATGGGGGAGGGGGGTGTAGTACAGTATGGGGGAGGGGAATGTAGTACAGTATGGGGGAGGGGGGTGTAGTACAGTATGGGGGAGGGGGGTGTAGTACAGTATGGGGGAGGGGGGGTGTAGTACAGTATGGGGGAGGGGGGGTGTAGTACAGTATGGGGGAGGGGGGTGTAGTACAGTATGGGGGAGGGGATGTAGTACAGTATGGGGGAGGGGGGGTGTAGTACAGTATGGGGGAGGGGGTGTAGTACAGTATGGGGGAGGGGGGTGTAGTACAGTATGGGGGAGGGGGGGTGTAGTACAGTATGGGGGAGGGGAATGTAGTACAGTATGGGGGAGGGGGGTGTAGTACAGTATGGGGGAGGGGAATGTAGTACAGTATGGGGGAGGGGGGGTGTGTAGTAGAGTGTGGGGGAGGGGGGTGTAGTAGAGTGTGGGGGAGGGTTGTGTAGTACAGTATGGGGGAGGGGGGTGTAGTACAGTATGGGGGAGGGGGGTGTAGTACAGTATGGGGGAGGGGATGTAGTACAGTATGGGGGAGGGGGGGTGTAGTACAGTATGGGGGAGGGGGGGTGTAGTACAGTATGGGGGAGGGGGGTGTAGTACAGTATGGGGGAGGGGATGTAGTACAGTATGGGGGAGGGGGGTGTAGTACAGTATGGGGGAGGGGGGGTGTAGTACAGTATGGGGGAGGGGGTGTGTAGTATAGTATGGGGGAGGGGGGTGTAGTACAGTATGGGGGAGGGGGGTGTAGTACAGTATGGGGGAGGGGGGGTGTAGTACAGTATGGGGGAGGGGGGTGTAGTACAGTGTGGGGGAGGGGAATGTAGTACAGTATGGGGGAGGGGGGTGTAGTACAGTATGGGGGAGGGGGGGTGTAGTACAGTATGGGGGAGGGGAATGTAGTACAGTATGGGGGAGGGGGGTGTAGTACAGTATGGGGGAGGGGGGTGTAGTACAGTATGGGGGAGGGGGGTGTAGTACAGTATGGGGGAGGGGGGTGTAGTACAGTATGGGGGAGGGGGGTGTAGTACAGTATGGGGGAGGGGGGGTGTAGTACAGTATGGGGGAGGGGGGGTGTGTAGTAGAGTGTGGGGGAGGGGGGTGTAGTAGAGTGTGGGGGAGGGTTGTGTAGTACAGTATGGGGGAGGGTTGTGTAGTACAGTATGGGGGAGGGGGGTGTAGTACAGTATGGGGGAGGGGGTGTAGTACAGTATGGGGGAGGGGGGGTGTAGTACAGTATGGGGGAGGGGGGGTGTAGTACAGTATGGGGGAGGGGGGTGTAGTACAGTATGGGGGAGGGGGGTGTAGTACAGTATGGGGGAGGGGGGGTGTAGTACAGTATGGGGGAGGGGGGGTGTGTAGTACAGTATGGGGGAGGGGGTGTAGTAGAGTGTGGGGGAGGGTTGTGTAGTACAGTATGGGGGAGGGTTGTGTAGTACAGTATGGGGGAGGGTTGTGTAGTACAGTATGGGGGAGGGGATGTAGTACAGTATGGGGGAGGGGGTGTAGTACAGTATGGGGGAGGGGGGGTGTAGTACAGTATGGGGGAGGGGGGTGTAGTACAGTATGGGGGAGGGGATGTAGTACAGTATGGGGGAGGGGGGTGTAGTACAGTATGGGGGAGGGGGGTGTAGTACAGTATGGGGGAGGGGGGGTGTAGTACAGTGTGGGGGAGGGGAATGTAGTACAGTATGGGGGAGGGGGGGTGTAGTACAGTATGGGGGAGGGGAATGTAGTACAGTATGGGGGAGGGGGGTGTAGTACAGTATGGGGGAGGGGAATGTAGTACAGTATGGGGGAGGGGGGTGTAGTACAGTATGGGGGAGGGGGGGTGTAGTACAGTATGGGGGAGGGGGGGTGTAGTACAGTATGGGGGAGGGGGGGTGTAGTACAGTATGGGGGAGGGGATGTAGTACAGTATGGGGGAGGGGGGGTGTAGTACAGTATGGGGGAGGGGGGTGTAGTACAGTATGGGGGAGGGGGGGTGTAGTACAGTATGGGGGAGGGGAATGTAGTACAGTATGGGGTAGGGGGGTGTAGTACAGTATGGGGGAGGGGAATGTAGTACAGTGTGGGGGAGGGGGGGTGTGTAGTAGAGTGTGGGGGAGGGGGGTGTAGTAGAGTGTGGGGGAGGGTTGTGTAGTACAGTATGGGGGAGGGGGGTGTAGTACAGTATGGGGGAGGGGGGTGTAGTACAGTATGGGGGAGGGGATGTAGTACAGTATGGGGGAGGGGGTGTAGTACAGTATGGGGGAGGGGGGTGTAGTACAGTATGGGGGAGGGGGGGTGTAGTACAGTATGGGGGAGGGGGGTGTAGTACAGTATGGGGGAGGGGGGTGTAGTACAGTATGGGGGAGGGGATGTAGTACAGTATGGGGGAGGGGGGTGTAGTACAGTATGGGGGAGGGGGGGTGTAGTACAGTATGGGGGAGGGGGTGTGTAGTACAGTATGGGGGAGGGGGTGTGTAGTATAGTATGGGGGAGGGGAGATAGTTGGACTATAGTCAGATTTGTGTTCTCGGTGATTCCATGTCTCGGTGTAGTGGGCGTGTCTTGGTGTCATGTGACTTCCTGGTGAAGTTGGGTGTGGGCGGGGTTGGAGTGGTATTGGCTGTGTAGGAAGCCCCGCCCCCGGTTGCTATGGTGATGTTTATGTTGGTCGCCATGGAGATGAGTGCGGAGATCGGAGGAGGAGATCGGTGAGAGATTATTATTTATATCTATCGGGGGGGGGGAGGGGTAATATCGGGGTTCAGGTAAATATTTTTATATTCCTCCCTTCTATCCCTGCAGACATCAGAGAAGATCGGTAACCCCTCCCCCTCTACCATAGCTTATAATATGGGGGGGGGGGAGCCCCAAATATCAGTGACTGCAATCTGAGATTTTTATAAATATTTTAAATGGGAGAAAAACAAAAATTTCTCCTTCACTGAATGGAGATTTCATCATTTCTATTCTACAAACCATATCATAGAGGGGGAGGGGTGTAATAATTATTATATAGCTTACAATTTCCAACACAAAGATATCTTCTCTGATAGCAATCACCACTAATATGACTGCCTTCACTTTCCTATCCCTTATATATATACCCCTCCCCCTCCCCATCCCCCTCCCCCCCTCCCCCCTCCCCCCCATCCCCCTCATCCCCCCCATCCCCCTCATCCCCCCCATCCCCCCCATCCCCCCTCATCCCCCCCATCCTCTTCCTCCTCCCCCACTGTGCTACATACCCTCCCCCACTGTGCTACATACCCTCCCCCACTGCACTAAACTCCCTCCCCCATTCCTCATACTGCACTATTTATGTATAAATTATCTCACAAAAGTCAGTACACCCCTAAGTGACAATATCCAAATTGGGCCCAATTAGCCATTTTCCTCCCCGGTGTCATGTGACTCGTTAGTGTTACAAGGTCTCAGGTGTGAATGGGGAGCAGGGGTGTTAAATTTGGTGTTATCGCTCTCACTCTCTCATACTGGTCACTGGAAGTTCAACATGGCACCTCATGGCAAAGAACTCTCTGAGGATCTGAAAAAAAGAATTGTTGCTCTACATAAAGATGGCCTAGGCTATAAGAAGATTGCCAAGACCCTGAAACTGAGCTGCAGCACAGTGGCCAAGACCATACAGCGGTTTAACAGGACAGGTTCCACTCAGAACAGGCCTCACCATGGTCCACCAAAGAAGTTGAGTGCCGTGCTCAGTATCCTATTTAGAGGTTGTCTTTGGGAAATAGACGTATGAGTGCTGCCAGCATTGCTGCAGAGGTTGAAGGGGTGGGGGAGGGGTCAGCCTGTCAGTGCTCAGACCATACGCTGCACACTGCATCAAATTGGTCTGCATGGCTGTCATCCCAGAAGGAAGCCTCTTCTAAAGATGATGCACAAGAAAGCCCACAAACAGTTTGCTGAAGACAAGCAGACTAAGGACATGGATTACTGGAACCATCTCCTGTGCTCTGATGAGACCAAGATAAACTTATTTGGTGTCAGATGGTGTCAGGCGTGTGTGGCGGCAACCAGGTGAGGAGTACAAAGACAAGTGTGTCTTCCTACAGTCAGGCATGGTGGTGGGAGTGTCATGGTCTGGGGCTGCATGAGTGCTGACGGCACTGGGGAGCTACAGATCATTGAGGGAACCATGAATGCCAACATGTACTGTGACATACTGAAGCAGAGCATGATCCCCTCCCTTCAGAGACTGGGGGGCAGGGCAATATTCCAACATAACGACCCCAAACACCTCCAAGATGACCACTGCCTTACTAAAGAAGCTGAGGGTAAAGGTGATGGACTGGCCAAGCGTCTCCAGACCTAAACCCTATTGAGCATCTGTGGGGATCCTCAAACAGAAGGTGGAGGAGGGGGAAGGTCTCTAACATCGACCAGCTCTGTGATGTCATCATGGGGGAGGGGAAGAGGACTCCAGTGACAACCTGTGAAGCTCTGGTGAACTCCATGCCCAAGAGGGTTAAGGCAGTGCTGGAAAATAATGGCGGCCACACAAAATATTCACACTTTGGGCCCAATTTGGACATTTTCACTTAGGGGTGTACTGACTTTTGTCACATACTGAATATATATCTATAAACTCTATACTAGAAATGGTGGAGAACAAATCCCCCCCTCCATACACACTGATATCTCCTCATTCTCGCCTCCTCCATACACACTGATATCTCCTCATTCTCGCCTCCTCCATACACACTGATATCTCCTCATTCTCTCCTCCTCCATACACACTGATATCTCCTCATTCTCTCCTCCTCCATACACACTGATATCTCCTCATTCTCTCCTCCTCCATACACACTGATATCTCCTCATTCCCTCCTCCTCCATACACACTGATATCTCCTCATTCTCTCCTCCTCCATACACACTGATATCTCCTCATTCTCTCCTCCTCCATACACACTGATATCTCCTCATTCTCTCCCCCATACACACTGATATCTCCTCATTCCCTCCTCCATACACACTGATATCTCCTCATTCTCTCCTCCTCCATACACACTGATATCTCCTCATTCACCCCTCCTCCATACACACTGATATCTCCTCATTCTCTCCTCCATACACACTGATATCTCCTCATTCTCTCCTCCTCCATACACACTGATATCTCCTCATTCTCTCCTCCTCCATACACACTGATATCTCCTCATTCTCTCCTCCCCCATACACACTGATATCTCCTCATTCTCTCCTCCTCCATACACACTGATATCTCCTCATTCTCTCCTCCCCCATACACACTGATATCTCCTCATTCTCTCCTCCTCCATACACACTGATATCTCCTCATTCTCTCCTCCTCCATACACACTGATATCTCCTCATTCTCTCCCCCATACACACTGATATCTCCTCATTCTCTCCTCCTCCATACACACTGATATCTCCTCATTCTCTCCTCCCCCATACACACTGATATCTCCTCATTCTCCCCTCCCCCATACACACTGATATCTCCTCATTCCCTCCTCCATACACACTGATATCTCCTCATTCCCTCCTCCATACACACTGATATCTCCTCATTCTCTCCTCCTCCATACACACTGATATCTCCTCATTCTCCCCTCCTCCATACACACTGATATCTCCTCATTCTCCCCTCCTCCATACACACTGATATCTCCTCATTCTCTCCTCCCCCATACACACTGATATCTCCTCATTCTCTCCTCCCCCATACACACTGATATCTCCTCATTCTCCCCTCCTCCATACACACTGATATCTCCTCATTCTCTCCTCCCCCATACACACTGATATCTCCTCATTCTCTCCTCCCCCATACACACTGATATCTCCTCATTCTCTCCTCCCCCATACACACTGATATCTCCTCATTCTCCCCTCCTCCATACACACTGATATCTCCTCATTCTCTCCTCCTCCATACACACTGATATCTCCTCATTCTCTCCTCCTCCATACACACTGATATCTCCTCATTCTCTCCTCCCCCATACACACTGATATCTCCTCATTCTCTCCTCCATACACACTGATATCTCCTCATTCTCTCCTCCTCCATACACACTGATATCTCCTCATTCTCTCCTCCCCATACACACTGATATCTCCTCATTCTCTCCTCCTCCATACACACTGATATCTCCTCATTCTCTCCTCCATACACACTGATATCTCCTCATTCTCTCCTCCTACATACACACTGATATCTCCTCATTCTCTCCTCCCCCATACACACTGATATCTCCTCATTCTCCCCTCCTCCATACACACTGACATCTCCTCATTCTCTCCTCCTCCATACACACTGATATCTCCTCATTCTCCCCTCCTCCATACACACTGATATCTCCTCATTCTCCCCTCCTCCATACACACTGATATCTCCTCATTCTCTCCTCCCCCATACACACTGATATCTCCTCATTCTCTCCTCCCCCATACACACTGATATCTCCTCATTCTCTCCTCCTCCATACACACTGATATCTCCTCATTCTCTCCTCCATACACACTGACATCTCCTCATTCTCTCCTCCTCCATACACACTGATATCTCCTCATTCTCCCCTCCCCCATACACACTGATATCTCCTCATTCTCCCCTCCTCCATACACACTGACATCTCCTCATTCTCTCCTCCTCCATACACACTGATATCTCCTCATTCTCTCCTCCTCCATACACACTGATATCTCCTCATTCTCTCCTCCTCCATACACACTGATATCTCCTCATTCCCTCCTCCTCCATACACACTGATATCTCCTCATTCTCTCCTCCATACACACTGATATCTCCTCATTCCCTCCTCCTCCATACACACTGATATCTCCTCATTCTCTCCTCCTCCATACACACTGATATCTCCTCATTCCCTCCTCCTCCATACACACTGATATCTCCTCATTCCCTCCTCCTCCATACACACTGATATCTCCTCATTCTCTCCTCCTCCATACACACTGATATCTCCTCATTCTCTCCTCCCCCATACACACTGATATCTCCTCATTCTCTCCTCCATCATACACACTGATATCTCCTCATTCTCCCCTCCTCCATACACACTGATATCTCCTCATTCTCTCCTCCTCCATACACACTGATATCTCCTCATTCTCTCCTCCATACACACTGATATCTCCTCATTCTCTCCTCCATCATACACACTGATATCTCCTCATTCTCTCCTCCTCCATACACACTGATATCTCCTCATTCTCTCCTCCTCCATACACACTGATATCTCCTCATTCTCTCCTCCATCATACACACTGATATCTCCTCATTCTCCCCTCCTCCATACACACTGATATCTCCTCATTCTCTCCTCCTCCATACACACTGATATCTCCTCATTCTCTCCTCCCCCATACACACTGATATCTCCTCATTCTCTCCTCCTCCATACACACTGATATCTCCTCATTCTCTCCTCCATACACACTGATATCTCCTCATTCTCTCCTCCTCCATACACACTGATATCTCCTCATTCTCTCCTCCATCATACACACTGATATCTCCTCATTCTCTCCTCCCCCATACACACTGATATCTCCTCATTCTCTCCTCCTCCATACACACTGATATCTCCTCATTCTCTCCTCCATCATACACACTGATATCTCCTCATTCTCTCCTCCCCCATACACACTGATATCTCCTCATTCTCCCCTCCTCCATACACACTGATATCTCCTCATTCTCTCCTCCCCCATACACACTGATATCTCCTCATTCTCTCCTCCTCCATACACACTGATATCTCCTCATTCTCTCCTCCCCCATACACACTGATATCTCCTCATTCTCCCCTCCTCCATACACACTGATATCTCCTCATTCTCTCCTCCATCATACACACTGATATCTCCTCATTCTCTCCTCCTCCATACACACTGATATCTCCTCATTCTCTCCTCCATACACACTGATATCTCCTCATTCTCTCCTCCTCCATACACACTGATATCTCCTCATTCTCTCCTCCTCCATACACACTGATATCTCATCATTCTCTCCTCCTCCATACACACTGATATCTCCTCATTCTCCCCTCCTCCATACACACTGATATCTCCTCATTCTCTCCTCCATACACACTGATATCTCCTCATTCTCTCCTCCTCCATACACACTGATATCTCCTCATTCTCTCCTCCTCCATACACACTGATATCTCCTCATTCTCTCCTCCTCCATACACACTGATATCTCCTCATTCTCCCCTCCTCCATACACACTGACATCTCCTCATTCTCTCCTCCCTCCATACACACTGATATCTCCTCATTCTCCCCTCCTCCATACACACTGATATCTCCTCATTCTCTCCTCCCCCATACACACTGATATCTCCTCATTCTCTCCTCCATCATACACACTGATATCTCCTCATTCTCCCCTCCTCCATACACACTGATATCTCCTCATTCTCTCCTCCTCCATACACACTGATATCTCATCATTCTCTCCTCCTCCATACACACTGATATCTCCTCATTCTCTCCTCCTCCATACACACTGATATCTCATCATTCTCCCCTCCTCCATACACACTGATATCTCCTCATTCTCTCCTCCATACACACTGATATCTCCTCATTCTCTCCTCCTCCATACACACTGATATCTCCTCATTCTCTCCTCCTCCATACACACTGATATCTCCTCATTCTCTCCTCCTCCATACACACTGATATCTCCTCATTCTCCCCTCCTCCATACACACTGACATCTCCTCATTCTCTCCTCCTCCATACACACTGATATCTCCTCATTCTCCCCTCCTCCATACACACTGATATCTCCTCATTCTCTCCTCCCCCATACACACTGATATCTCCTCATTCTCTCCTCCATCATACACACTGATATCTCCTCATTCTCCCCTCCTCCATACACACTGATATCTCCTCATTCTCTCCTCCTCCATACACACTGATATCTCCTCATTCTCTCCTCCTCCATACACACTGATATCTCCTCATTCTCTCCTCCCCCATACACACTGATATCTCCTCATTCTCCCCCTCCCACATACACACTGATATCTCCTCATTCCCTCCTCCCCCATACACACTGATATCTCCTCATTCTCTCCTCCCCCATACACACTGATATCTCCTCATTCTCTCCTCCATCATACACACTGACATCTCCTCATTCTCTCCTCCTCCATACACACTGATATCTCCTCATTCTCTCCTCCCCCATACACACTGATATCTCCTCATTCTCCCCTCCTCCATACACACTGATATCTCCTCATTCTCCCCTCCTCCATACACACTGATATCTCCTCATTCTCTCCTCCCCCATACACACTGATATCTCCTCATTCTCTCCTCCCCCATACACACTGATATCTCCTCATTCTCTCCTCCCCCATACACACTGATATCTCCTCATTCTCTCCTCCATACACACTGATATCTCCTCATTCTCTTCTCTTCCATACACACTGATATCTCCTCATTCTCTCCTCCATCATACACACTGACATCTCCTCATTCTCTCCTCCTCCATACACACTGACATCTCCTCATTCTCTCCTCCTCCATACACACTGATATCTCCTCATTCTCTCCTCCTCCATACACACTGATATCTCCTCATTCTCTCCTCCTCCATACACACTGATATCTCCTCATTCTCTCCTCCTCCATACACACTGATATCTCCTCATTCTCTCCTCCATCATACACACTGATATCTCCTCATTCTCTCCTCCTCCATACACACTGATATCTCCTCATTCTCTCCTCCCCCATACACACTGATATCTCCTCATTCTCTCCTCCTCCATACACACTGATATCTCCTCATTCTCTCCTCCTCCATACACACTGATATCTCCTCATTCCCTCCTCCTTCATACACACTGATATCTCCTCATTCTCTCCTCCTCCATACACACTGATATCTCCTCATTCTCTCCTCCTCCATACACACTGATATCTCCTCATTCTCTCCTCCTCCATACACACTGATATCTCCTCATTCCCTCCTCCATACACACTGATATCTCCTCATTCCCTCCTCCATACACACTGATATCTCCTCATTCCCTCCTCCTCCATACACACTGATATCTCCTCATTCTCTCCTCCATACACACTGATATCTCCTCATTCTCTTCTCTTCCATACACACTGATATCTCCTCATTCTCTCCTCCATCATACACACTGACATCTCCTCATTCTCTCCTCCTCCATACACACTGATATCTCCTCATTCTCTCCTCCTCCATACACACTGATATCTCCTCATTCTCTCCTCCTCCATACACACTGATATCTCCTCATTCTCTCCTCCTCCATACACACTGATATCTCCTCATTCTCTCCTCCTCCATACACACTGATATCTCCTCATTCTCTCCTCCTCCATACACACTGATATCTCCTCATTCTCTCCTCCTCCATACACACTGATATCTCCTCATTCTCTCCTCCTCCCATACACACTGATATCTCCTCATTCTCTCCTCCTCCATACACACTGATATCTCCTCATTCTCTCCTCCTCCATACACACTGATATCTCCTCATTCTCTCCTCCTTCATACACACTGATATCTCCTCATTCTCTCCTCCTCCATACACACTGATATCTCCTCATTCTCTCCTCCTCCATACACACTGATATCTCCTCATTCTCTCCTCCTCCATACACACTGATATCTCCTCATCCTCCCCTCCTCTCCCATACACACTGATATCTCCTCATTCTCTCCTCCTCCATACACACTGATATCTCCTCATTCTCTCCTCCTCCATACACACTGATATCTCCTCATTCTCTCCTCCCCCATACACACTGATATCTCCTCATTCTCCCTCCTCCATACACACTGATATCTCCTCATTCTCTCCTCCATCATACACACTGATATCTCCTCATTCTCCCCTCCTCCATACACACTGATATCTCCTCATTCTCTCCTCCTCCCATACACACTGATATCTCCTCATTCTCTCCTCCTCCATACACACTGATATCTCCTCATTCTCTCCTCCTCCATACACACTGATATCTCATCATTCTCTCCTCCTCCATACACACTGATATCTCCTCATTCTCTCCTCCTCCATACACACTGATATCTCATCATTCTCTCCTCCTCCATACACACTGATATCTCCTCATTCTCCCTCCTCCATACACACTGATATCTCCTCATTCTCTCCTCCTCCATACACACTGATATCTCCTCATTCTCTCCTCCTCCATACACACTGATATCTCCTCATTCTCTCCTCCTCCATACACACTGATATCTCCTCATTCTCTCCTCCTCCATACACACTGATATCTCCTCATTCTCTCCTCCCTCCATACACACTGATATCTCCTCATTCTCTCCTCCTCCATACACACTGATATCTCCTCATTCTCTCCTCCCTCCATACACACTGATATCTCCTCATTCTCTCCTCCTCCATACACACTGATATCTCCTCATTCTCTCCTCCTCCATACACACTGATATCTCCTCATTCTCTCCCTCCTCCATACACACTGATATCTCCTCATTCTCTCCTCCTCCATACACACTGATATCTCCTCATTCTCTCCTCCTCCATACACACTGATATCTCCTCATTCTCTCCTCCTCCATACACACTGATATCTCCTCATTCTCTCCTCCTCCATACACACTGATATCTCCTCATTCTCTCCTCCTCCATACACACTGATATCTCCTCATTCTCTCCTCCTCCATACACACTGATATCTCCTCATTCTCTCCTCCTCCATACACACTGATATCTCCTCATTCTCTCCTCCTCCATACACACTGATATCTCCTCATTCTCTCCTCCTCCATACACACTGATATCTCCTCATTCTCTCCTCCTCCATACACACTGATATCTCCTCATTCTCTCCTCCTCCATACACACTGATATCTCCTCATTCTCTCCTCCTCCATACACACTGATATCTCCTCATTCTCTCCTCCTCCATACACACTGATATCTCCTCATTCTCTCCTCCTCCATACACACTGATATCTCCTCATTCTCTCCTCCTCCATACACACTGATATCTCCTCATTCTCTCCTCCTCCATACACACTGATATCTCCTCATTCTCTCCTCCTCCATACACACTGATATCTCCTCATTCTCTCCTCCTCCATACACACTGATATCTCCTCATTCTCTCCTCCTCCATACACACTGATATCTCCTCATTCTCTCCTCCTCCATACACACTGATATCTCCTCATTCTCTCCCTCCTCCATACACACTGATATCTCCTCATTCTCTCCTCCTCCATACACACTGATATCTCCTCATTCTCTCCTCCTCCATACACACTGATATCTCCTCATTCTCTCCTCCTCCATACACACTGATATCTCCTCATTCTCTCCTCCTCCATACACACTGATATCTCCTCATTCTCTCCTCCTCCATACACACTGATATCTCCTCATTCTCCCCTCCTCCATACACACTGATATCTCCTCATTCTCCCCTCCTCCATACACACTGATATCTCCTCATTCTCTCCTCCTCCATACACACTGATATCTCCTCATTCTCTCCTCCTCCATACACACTGATATCTCCTCATTCTCTCCTCCTCCATACACACTGATATCTCCTCATTCTCTCCTCCTCCATACACACTGATATCTCCTCATTCTCCCCTCCTCCATACACACTGATATCTCCTCATTCTCCCCTCCTCCATACACACTGATATCTCCTCATTCTCTCCTCCTCCATACACACTGATATCTCCTCATTCTCCCTCCTCCATACACACTGATATCTCCTCATTCTCTCCTCCTCCATACACACTGATATCTCCTCATTCTCTCCTCCTCCATACACACTGATATCTCCTCATTCTCTCCTCCTCCATACACACTGATATCTCCTCATTCTCTCCTCCTCCATACACACTGATATCTCCTCATTCTCTCCTCCTCCATACACACTGATATCTCCTCATTCTCTCCTCCTCCATACACACTGATATCTCCTCATTCTCTCCTCCTCCATACACACTGATATCTCCTCATTCTCTCCCTCCATACACACTGATATCTCCTCATTCTCTCCTCCTCCATACACACTGATATCTCCTCATTCTCTCCTCCTCCATACACACTGATATCTCCTCATTCTCTCCTCCTCCATACACACTGATATCTCCTCATTCTCTCCTCCTCCATACACACTGATATCTCCTCATTCTCTCCCTCCTCCATACACACTGATATCTCCTCATTCTCTCCTCCTCCATACACACTGATATCTCCTCATTCTCTCCTCCTCCATACACACTGATATCTCCTCATTCTCTCCTCCTCCATACACACTGATATCTCCTCATTCTCTCCTCCTCCATACACACTGATATCTCCTCATTCTCTCCTCCTCCATACACACTGATATCTCCTCATTCTCTCCTCCTCCATACACACTGATATCTCCTCATTCTCTCCTCCTCCATACACACTGATATCTCCTCATTCTCTCCTCCTCCATACACACTGATATCTCCTCATTCTCTCCTCCTCCATACACACTGATATCTCCTCATTCTCTCCTCCTCCATACACACTGATATCTCCTCATTCTCCTCCTCCATACACACTGATATCTCCTCATTCTCTCCTCCTCCATACACACTGATATCTCCTCATTCTCTCCTCCTCCATACACACTGATATCTCCTCATTCTCTCCTCCTCCATACACACTGATATCTCCTCATTCTCTCCTCCTCCATACACACTGATATCTCCTCATTCTCTCCTCCTCCATACACACTGATATCTCCTCATTCTCTCCTCCTCCATACACACTGATATCTCCTCATTCTCTCCTCCTCCATACACACTGATATCTCCTCATTCTCTCCCTCCTCCATACACACTGATATCTCCTCATTCTCTCCTCCTCCATACACACTGATATCTCCTCATTCTCTCCTCCTCCATACACACTGATATCTCCTCATTCTCTCCTCCTCCATACACACTGATATCTCCTCATTCTCTCCTCCTCCATACACACTGATATCTCCTCATTCTCCCTCCTCCATACACACTGATATCTCCTCATTCTCTCCTCCTCCATACACACTGATATCTCCTCATTCTCTCCCTCCTCCATACACACTGATATCTCCTCATTCTCTCCTCCTCCATACACACTGATATCTCCTCATTCTCTCCTCCCCATACACACTGATATCTCCTCATTCTCTCCTCCTCCATACACACTGATATCTCCTCATTCTCTCCTCCTCCATACACACTGATATCTCCTCATTCCCTCCTCCATACACACTGATATCTCCTCATTCTCTCCTCCTCCATACACACTGATATCTCCTCATTCTCTCCTCCTCCATACACACTGATATCTCCTCATTCTCTCCTCCTCCATACACACTGATATCTCCTCATTCTCTCCCTCCTCCATACACACTGATATCTCCTCATTCTCTCCTCCTCCATACACACTGATATCTCCTCATTCTCTCCTCCTCCATACACACTGATATCTCCTCATTCTCCCTCCTCCATACACACTGATATCTCCTCATTCTCTCCTCCTCCATACACACTGATATCTCCTCATTCTCTCCTCCTCCATACACACTGATATCTCCTCATTCTCTCCTCCTCATACACACTGATATCTCCTCATTCTCTCCTCCTCCATACACACTGATATCTCCTCATTCTCTCCTCCTCCATACACACTGATATCTCCTCATTCTCTCCTCCTCCATACACACTGATATCTCCTCATTCTCTCCCTCCTCCATACACACTGATATCTCCTCATTCTCTCTTCCTCCATACACACTGATATCTCCTCATTCTCTCCTCCTCCATACACACTGATATCTCCTCATTCTCTCCTCTTCCAATACTCGATACACACTGATATCTCCTCATTCTCTCCCTCCTCCATACACACTGATATCTCCTCATTCTCTCCTCCTCCATACAACACTGATATCTCCTCATTCTCTCCTCCTCCACACACACTGATATCTCCTCATTCTCTCCTCCTCCATACACACTGATATCTCCTCATTCTCTCCTCCTCCATACACACTGATATCTCCTCATTCTCTCCTCCTCCATACACACTGATATCTCCTCATTCTCTCCTCCTCCATACACATCTGATATTCTCCTCATTCTCTCCATCCTCCATACACACTGATATCTCCTCATTCTCTCCTCCTCCCCCCTA
>NC_138768.1:892874853-892878363 GCF_965119305.1 Pelophylax lessonae | reverse complement strand
CAACCACAACCACCCAACCACCTGGTGACCCAACCACATTCCAATCCCCCATCATCAGAATCTCCTGACAGACCAATGAGGCCACCAGAACACCTCTGAGTCAATAGATCCTGATATATCCTCACTGATAGAGAAGGTATATCTGACGTGTGATCAGAAGACACCGAAACCCGACTATTCACATGCCCAACGACTGTCCCTCATCATAGGGGTGACCCAACCCCATTCCAATCCCCCATCATCAGGATCTCCTGACAGATCAATGAAGCCACCAGAACCCCTCCATCTGGAAGAGTCAGTAGATCCTGATATATCCTCACTGATAGAGAAGGTAGATCTCACGTGTGATCAGAAGACACCGAAACCTAATCACAACCACCCAATCCAACCACCTGGTGACCCAACCACATTCCAATCCCCTATCATCAGAATATCCTGACAGATCAATGAGGCTACCAGAACCCCTCCATCTGGAAGAGTCAATAGATCCTGATAACGATGGTGTCACCCTACCTTCGAGAGTAAGCTCCACATCAAACAGTCCCTGATAATGATGGTGTCACCCTACCTTCGAGAGTAAGCTCCACATCAAAGGGTCCCTGATAACGATGGTGTCACCCTACCTTCGAGAGTAAGCTCCACATCAAACAGTCCCTGATAATGATGGTGTCACCCTACCTTCGAGAGTAAGCTCCACATCAAAGGGTCCCTGATAGAGCTCCACCAGTCAGGACCTGCAAGTTATGGAGGCCACAACTCCCCGGCAGGACGGACATTGCATAATCCCATAGGGGGAATCTGAACACCAAACCTGATGGAGAAGAAAGAGGGAAGAGCGTATCGGGGGGGCACTCACCTCGCCCATTGTTCTGGATGAACTGGATGACACTGGCCACATCCTCATCCTCGGGGTACATCGTAGATCGCACAGTCAGATTGTTGAACTCCTCCAGGGCCAGGAAGACCCCTTCAATGATGAAGTAATGGGGTCGATCATCCTTCTTGACATCGTGGTAGACAAGAGCAGCCCGAGAGGTCCAGTTGAAGTGGTCATGAAGGTGAGATACGAACTCCCCGAGTTTGTTGGCGGTGGGGCCCGTCCTCACCGTGGTGTTGTACTGCTCATCATCAGGTTTGAAGCCAAACGCCAGGGCCCCGGCCGTGACAAGCGGAAGGCGCCAATGGGTGGCAAAGCGGGCAACTGAGGCGGTAGGATAGACACATCCTGGACCAAAAAGTACGTCAGGGTTGTGGTAGAGCTTCAAGTCTACGGCATTGAGGGGGGCCACATATTCCGAGCAGGCCCCGTCCAACTCCGAGGTCAGGAAGATTATGTTCACCTGGTACCCCGGCAGGAGCTGAAGTTCCTTCTGTGCCCAGTCCACCGCCATATGCAATGCCGGGGAGACGCGGGGCCACGACCAAGCATAGCGCAGGTTGCTTTCAGGCAGGACCACGGCCAATGTCAGAGTGCGGTTAGCGGTGGGAGTCGGATGGGAAGGCAGTGGAAGGAAGGACAGGAATAGAAGGAGAAGGAAGATAGGTAGAGTGCTGAGTCTCGGGACAGGACACTCCAATATTGGCATCGTCATCTGGAGGGCGCGCTCGGGGTCCAGGAACACGCGTCTCTCAGTCACGTATGTAGACGGGCCATACCCTCCACACCCTAAGGGCAACGTCAGACGGGGGGCCTCCCCTGGGCAGACAGGACAGGAGCAAACACACAGACAGATATCCCAGAGAAGACTGCTATGAGACGTTCTCCTCCTCCTCCTCCTCCTCCGACTTCACAGCCCCCCTCACCTCTCTCTCCAGATGTCATCCCACACCAAGACCAGTGGCACCACTCCCCCTACAGGACACCCACTGCTACTGACATTGTCCTATACATTGTAATCTTATACCCCGCAGCTAAAAACAGAACTCCTAATCTCTATAGGTCTCCGCTCCAATCCCTGCACCATCCCAACATGGAGACCAAACATAGACAGGGACACAGACTGCAACTATGGAACAACAGACCCAGGAGACATAGAGACTGCAACTATGGAACAACATACCGAGGAGACATATAATATAGAGACTGCAACTATGGAACAACAGACCGAGGAGACATATAATATAGAGACTGCAACTATGGAACAACAGACCGAGGAGACATATAATATAGAGACTGCAACTATGGAACAACAGACCCAGGAGACATATAATATAGAGACTGCAACTATGGAACAACAGACCGAGGAGACATAGAGACTGCAACTACGTAACAACATACCGAGGAGTCATATAATATAGAGACTGCAACTATGGAACAACATACCGAGGAGACATAGAGACTGCAACTATGGAACAACAGACCGAGGAGACATAGAGACTGCAACTATGGAACAACAGACCCAGGAGACATATAATATAGAGACTGCAACTATGGAACAACAGACCCAGGAAACATATAATATAGAGACTGCAACTATGGAACAACAGACCGAGGAGACATAGAGACTGCAACTATGGAACAACATACCGAGGAGACATATAATATAGAGACTGCAACTATGGAACAACATACCGAGGAGACATATAATATAGAGACTGCAACTATGTAACAACATACCGAGGAGACATATAATATAGAGACTGCAACTATGGAACAACATACCGAGGAGACATATAATATAGAGACTGCAACTACGTAACAACATACCGAGGAGACATATAATATAGAGACTGCAACTATGGAACAAAAGACCCAGGAGACATATAATATAGAGACTGCAACTATGGAACAACAGACCCAGGAAACATAGAGACTGCAACTATGGAACAACATACCGAGGAGACATATAATATAGAGACTGCAACTATGGAACAAAAGACCCAGGAGACATATAATATAGAGACTGCAATTACGTAACAACATACCGAGGAGACATATAATATAGAGACTGCAACTATGGAACAACATACTGAGAGGTTCTACTAAATAAACACATAAAATATATACTTCATACTGCAGCTATGTAACAATGGAGGAACATTTCCTACTAAATGAAGACACAAAATATAAACTGTAACTATGTAACAATATAGGAAAGACAAACACACAACAAGATATAATCTGCAACAATGTCACATCATAAGAAATAAAGACATGAAATATAGAAGGGAACAATGTGACCACATAGGAAAGCCAACATTCTACGAAACAAACACATTATACAGTAAAACCTTGGTTTGAGAGTAACTTGGTTTAAGAGCGCTTTGCAAGACAAGCAAAATTTTCAAATAAATTTTGACTTGATATACAAGCGATGTCTTGATATACAAGTAGCCTCAAGTCACAGCTGAGTATAAAAGAAGAAGAGAGGCGCTTCTAAGTGTAGCAATATGGTTACATTTAATGAAGGTACAACATTTAGCAGCTCACATGGTTGATGATTGGAACAGGCACACCTAAGTATGCAGGCATCCGGGGTAAAGCTGTCCACATAGACCATCCTCCACACC